>NC_089844.1:37174408-37201908 GCF_035609145.1 Eleutherodactylus coqui
TTTACCATAGCCAAACCCCCAAGTCTCCTTGGTCGATATGTGATCTCTCGTTTGACTAGGTTCAGCCTGTTTCCCCATAACAGCTGGAAAAACAGACTGTAGACCCGTGTCCAGAAAGGCTCTGGCAAGACACAGACGCTGCCCAAATAAATTAACAAGGGGAGCAGGAAGGTTTTGACAAGGCTCACCCTTTCTCTTAGGGACAAAGACCATCCCTTCCACTGGTCGACCTTCTGGCTGACATCCTTCAGTCTACCTTCCCAATTTTTGGTGGGGTAATCACCCTGGTCGAATCGGATGCCCAGAATTTTGGCGCTCTCTTGGGGAGCCGGGAGGGTGTCCGGGAGCCTAAAATCAGGCGCTCCCTCCCCCAGCCAGAGACTCTCACACTTTTCCCAGTTGACCTGGGATCCGGAAGCCTCCGAATACCTGACCACCTCCGACACCACGGCCTCCGCCTCCCCCTGGGAGGAGACGAAAATCGTGACATCATCAGCGTAGGCCACCACCTTCAAGGCCGGACCCGGCCCTACCAGACCCGCCCTGATCCCCACCAACGGTCCGCTCCCCAACCGCCTTAAAAAGGGGTCGATCGCGAACGCGTATAGTAGAGGGCTCAAGGGACAGCCCTGGCGGACACCAGACCCCACCGAAAAGGGGCGCCCAGCCCAACCATTCACAAGCGGGAAACTCTCAGCCCCTCTGTACAAGATCTTTAACCATTCCACAAACCCCATCGGTAGACCATAGCGCAGGAGGACCAACCAGAGATACTCATGGTTAACCCTGTCAAAAGCCTTTCTCTGGTCCAGGGACAGCAAGAACCCCCTCCAGTTCCCAGCCCTACTCTGCTCCACGGCCTCCCGGACACAACAGACAGCACCTAGCGTGCTACGGCCAGGGACGGAGCAGTGCTGGTCTGCCGAAAGGAGGCTCGGTGCAAAACGCACGAGCCGGCTGAAAAGTATCTTAGCCAGAACCTTCCGGTCCGTGTTGAGAAGAGCTATGGGCCTCCAATTCTCAATACGGGACGAGTCCTTACCCTTTGACAGGACAATCAAGGCTGACTTCCTCATTGACTCCGGCAACCTGCCCGAGGATAGGCAGTCGTTAAAGATCTCAGCCAATAGGGGAGCCAATTGCTCCTTAAAAGTTTTGTAGAACTCGGACGTTAAGCCGTCCGGACCTGGCGTTTTCTTGGGCCGAAGCCCATCAAAGGCCAGTCTCACTTCCTCTGCCGTGATAGGTTCTGTCAAAATGTGCAACCCGGAGACCACCCCCTCCTCCGAGATGGTTTGGGTCAGAAAACTAGAGACTCCATCTTTGTCCAGATCCCTCTCTGCCAGGAGCTCCGAGTAGAAGGATCTGACGATCTCCAGAATCTCTGAACTGGACCTCTTCAGAGATCCTGTATGATCCATCAGTCCCGTCACCAACTTACTTCTCACTGACATCTTACAGTTCCTGTAGGGGTCGGGCGAGCGGAACCTCCCGAAATCCCTCTCCAGAACCAAAGATGTGTGCCTATCATACTGGCACCTCCTGAGCAGAGATTTCACTCTGGTGACTTCCGTACGGTCGCCCCCAGTGGAGACGAGTTTCTCTAGCTTCCTCCTCAGGCCCTGGTACACTCGGTACAAGGTCAGGGCCCTGAGGCTGGATAGCTCACGGAAGAATTTCGCAGCCCTCTTTTTGAAGACCTCCCACCACTCTGACTTACTATTGCAGAGGCCCATGAGTGGAATCTGGCTCTGAAGGAAGTCCTCGAAGTACTGTCTCACCGCCTCTTCTTCCATGAGGGCCGGATTCAGCTTCCATAACCCCCTTCCCGCCTGAGGAGTTTCTGAAACATTCAGAGAAAAAGAAATCAGACAGTGGTCAGAGAATTCCACCTCGGTCACCTCGAGAGGCGTCGAGATGGCCTCCTCCTTAACATAAAACCTATCTATTCTAGACCTACAACTGCCTCGATGATATGTGAACACCGTGCCGCCTGAGGTGCCTCGAACGTGGACATCCTCCAGGCGGGCCTCACTCACTATACTATTTAACGCGACGCTGTCATAGGCCAACCTGTCTCTGGCGCCTCCCCTATCTGAGGACCTCGTGACGTTGTTGAAGTCCCCGCCAAAGACCACCAGTCGACCTGAAAAAAGGTAGGGTTTAATCCTTGTGAAGAGGTCCTTCCTCTCGAACTTAGTTTGAGGACCGTAGATATTAATGAGCCGGAGCTCCTGCCCCTCCACAAGGACGTCTAACACCAGACACCTACCCATTTCTACTTCAATCACTCGTCGGCATGTGACATTTGCAGTCTTAAAAAGGACTGCCACCCCGCTATACGGCTCGGCCGCAAGAGACCAGTAGGATGGTCCGTGCCTCCACTCTCTTCTTGCTTTGTGTAATAAACCGAGGTCAGTTAACCTGGTCTCTTGCAAAAATAAAATGTCGGCTTCAACGCGGCCGAGAAAATCAAAGGCCATAAATCTTGCTGTATCAGACATTATGCTGGCAACATTAATACTTGCCAGTGTCAACGGGGAGAGTGCCGCCATAAGGAGTGATTAAAGTTAGACGGCCTTCCTCTTCCCACCTCCCTCTACCGACACAGTGTCCCCACCTCCCTCCGCCCCCCGTTTGAGACACACTGACATATCCATCCCAGACCCTGGCCCTTCCCCCTCCGAGGACGGGTTGCCTTTGTCTGGGGGTTCCCTATCCCCCCCTCCCTCGGCAGGGACCGACTCCGCCGACGGGGGGGGGCCGCATACCGCTCTTCCCGGGCCCTGTCCGCCAGTTGTTTTTGGCGCCGGCGGGGCAGGATTTACCCCCTCCCCGTCCACTGGGGCGGGCAGGAGTGAGCCTGTCTCGTCGACATTCTCCAGGGCCCGGAAGCGGTTTGACTCCTCCAGGGGGGAGCCAGCCACGCTTTCCTTTGGCATTTGGTTTTCCGTTGGGGTTTGGGGTTTTTTTGGTTTAGTTGAGGAGGAAGGTCCTACCTTCCTCCGGCGCCTCTTTCTCTTATTCTGTGTCCAGTCCTGGCCACCCTCATCCACACTGTCATCACTTGGATGGGAACTTGCAGGACCGGAAGCCGCCTCCTCCGCCTCTATTCTCCTAACCTCCTCGTTCAACTCACTCTCCTGCAGGGGTCTCGCAGGAGTCTCGGAAACGAGACGCCCTTTGGGCGCGAGGCTCAGGGACACCTTCCCTGGTGGAGGCGGAGCCCTCGCACCCGCACGGGCTACCCTGCGCTTATCGCGACTAACCGGGCGGGGTCTGTTTTCACTCACAGAACCCCCTTGGCCCGCGCCTCCGCTCGTCCCCTCCCCCGCAGAGAACCCAAAAACTGGGGTCCCCGTCGTGGGCGGGGCAGCGTCAGCCCGAGCCAGAGGGCAGCGGCTGAACGGGTGACCAGTCACACCACACAGGTGGCACCTAATCGTCCGACACGATGCGGCAGGGTGGCCCACCCCCCCACAGCGAGCGCAGACCAGGGTGTCACAGGCCGCGCTGAAGTGGGTGGGGTCGCCGCACCGGTAGCAGACTTTCGGCTGCCCCTGGTAGAAGGCTAGGATCCGGTCCCTCCCCAGGTATGCTGAGGAGGGTATGTGAGAAACCGATGGTCCAGATCTGTTCAACTTGACCATGAACGACCAAGCGCCTGACCAAATGCCATGTTCATCTCTTATCTTGCTGCCGTACCCCAGAACTGTGCCGAACCTGGCCAGCCACGTATGGATTACGTGGCAAGAAAGGGACTCATTACGGGTTAGAATGGTCACTTTCTTTGTGGTGTCCTGGCGGGACACTGCCTCCACCCTAAAGTCCCGCCAGACGGGCTGGTCCTTCACCAGCATGTAATTGGACCAGAAGAGCTCCAGCCCCTCTGGCTTTACAAAGCTGATGTCGAACTCTTTGGTGTTATGAGGATGTATCAAGGCGAAGATGTCCTCCACCTTGAAGCTCATCCCAAGGAGCAGCTCGACTACTGTCCCCCTTGATGGACACCCCTCATTGCCGATCCATATAAGACGGGCCACATTCCTCCTTCCACCATTCTGCCCGCTTGTAGGGAGTGACCAGCCTCCCGCATCCTCTCGGAAAGCTGACAACCCGAAACGTTGCACCCACGGGTTCGTGTCGACCCGCACCCCCCCTACTGTGACGAAGGGGGCACCCCGCTGTAGTCCGTCGAGGAGTATGCGGCTTGGGTCCGAACTAGCGCCCCCAGACAAAGGACCCGCCGCTCCCCCAGAGACCACACCAGCGTAGCTGCGGGTGCCGGGGGCCACCGGGGGAGCCGGCGGACCCGCCACAGGCGCTGTCGCCCCTCCCGCACTCACACCGGCCCCACTCACACCAGCCCCACTCATTCCAGTTTCCACTTCCTCTGTACTTGCCCTCTGATTACCCTCCACCCTCCTCTTAACTCCTGGTTCCATGCATACCTCCACCCCCTCCCCGCCGGCATTCACCTGCACATTCATCCCCACATTCATTGCAGCTTCCCCCTCCACCGCGTTCACCTGGGTGGGCGGCACGGGGGCGAGATGACTGGCCGCCCCACCTCCGGCCTGAGGGCAGAAGATCAGCACCTCCTGGAACTTCCTACCGCCGCTTTTCTTTCCTTTCACCTTGAAATCCTCCTCTGGTAGGTCATCCCCGAAAACAAATTTCGTGACGTCTTTTATTGGTTCCTCGATCGCCTGAATACAGGACATCAGGTATCCTCCGGATCCTCCGCCCACCTCCATGTCAGATGCCGACTCTATCACCTCTCCTTCCGGGCTTCGCTGCCCGGGAGCCAAACTCGCGTCTGACTCCTCCTCATCCGCTTGCGGCACCGCTGCCGCGCCTACCTTGCTACGGTGTGGCGCCGCTGCCACTCCGCCTATTTTGCTTTGGGGCACCGCTGCCCCACTTACTGGTGTTGATGTAGGACCTGCCTTACGGGGCGCCGCCGCCCCGTCCTCCCTTTGAGCAGCCTCCGTTTGTGGCCCCGTGGCCTTTCCTGCTTTTTTTTTGGCTGCCATGCTGCTGTTTTTCGTTTCACTTGGCGAGACCACGCCCCCCCGCGGCGCCGCCGCCACGCCTACTTCCGGGATCATGGTCTCCCGTGGCACCGCTGCCATGCTCACCTGCTGGGCCGCGCCCCCCTGTGACGCCGCCGTCACCCTTGCCTGTGGGGCTGTGCCCCCAAGTGGCGCCGCTGCCACTTCCTTCCGTGGGGCCACGCCCCCCCGTGACGCCGCCGCCACGCCAACCTGCGAGGCCACGCCCCCTGATACCTCGCCCGCCCGCGGGGCTACGTTTCCTCCAGCTGCCGAAGGTGTCTTCTTTGCTCCTTGCTGCTGGGCCAAGTCTCCTCCTGGCGCTGCTGATGACAACTCTGGTAGAGGTATTTTGGCCTCCCGCGAGGCCACGCCCACTTCCGGCGCTGCCGGTGATGTCATCAGTGACGTTTTTGCTCTGACCTCCCGCGAGGCCACGCCCACTTCCGGCGCCGCTAATGATGGTGCTGTCTTGGCCTCCCGCGAGGCCACGCCCACTTCCGGCGCCGCCGGTGAGGTCATCGGTGACGTTGCTTTGGCCTCCCGCGAGGCCACGCCCCCTTGGACTTCTATCTTCCTTCCTATTGGCTGAGAGGCCGTTGCTCCGCCCGAGGTCTCCTTTACTGCCGGGCCAGCCCTGTAGAGCACAACGGAGCATCCAGTAACCCCCTCTCTGGAGCCTCTCCTGGGCTTCTCCGTCTTCTCCACCTGACTTGAGCCACGGGGACTCTCTTGTACTGCACCGATGGGGACCCCCTCCTTCCCGGACTTGCCCATGGACGCAGGTAAGAGCACCCCCGGTTGTATTAAGGGGGCCCCTTTCTGACTTGCCTCTTGTGTCTTCCTGGCTTGTTTCTCCTGCTTTCCAGGGCTGTCCTTCTCAGTGGTGTCGCCCTGTAGTAATGGTGGGGGACCCACATTTACCTCGTTATCTTCACTGCCTGAGCCGCTCTCGGAACCAGAGATCTGGCTAGGGCTGTTTCTCCATGCCGTCCCGCTGCTCCCTGCTGCAGGTTCTGTCATGTCGGGTTGGCTCTTTACTCCGCCGCCCGGACTCGCCAATACCTCTGGGACCAGTAGCTCCCCACCATCCCTGGCTGGTCCCCCCCAGGAGATGGTGGCCGCTCCAGGTTGGAGCTCCACTCCTTTGGCTCGAAACTCCCCTTACCGAGCTTGATAGGAGAGGTGGAAAAAGACGTCCTCACTCTGTGGAGTCTGCAAACGATCTGGCCGAGCTCCGCCTCCAGGAACCAGCAGCTGGAATTACCGCGGCTGCTGGCACCAGACTTGCCCTCCAATGGATCCTCGTTAAAGGATTTAAAGTGTGCTCATTCCAATTACAGGGCCTCGAAAGAGTCCTGTATTGTTATTTTTCGTCACTACCTCCCCGAGTCGGGAGTGGGTAATTTGCGCGCCTGCTGCCTTCCTTGGATGTGGTAGCCGTTTCTCAGGCTCCCTCTCCGGAATCGAACCCTGATTCCCCGTTACCCGTGGTCACCATGGTAGGCGCAGAAAGTACCATCGAAAGTTGATAGGGCAGACGTCCGAATGGATCGTCGCCGCCACGGGAGGGCGGTGCGATCTGCCCGAGGTTATCTAGAGTCGCCAAGGCGGCCGGGGGGCGGCGGGCGGGCGGGCGCCCGGGTGCGACGCGCGGCCCGGAGCGGCGGAGAGAGCGGAACCCCCCCCGCGCGCCCGGCGCGCGCCGCCCCCTTGGCGGGCGCCCGTGGGCCGCCGCGGGCCACACCCGGATTGGTTTTGGTCTGATAAATGCACGCATCCCTGGGGGTCAGCGCTCGTCGGCATGTATTAGCTCTAGAATTACCACAGTTATCCGAGTAACTGGTTTGGAGCGATCAAAGGAACCATAACTGATTTAATGAGCCATTCGCAGTTTCACTGTACCGGCCGTGTGTACTTACACGTGCATGGCTTAATCTTTGAGACAAGCATATGCTACTGGCAGGATCAACCAGGTAGCCGCCGAGGGGAGACGACAACGACGGGGACCACCGCTCCACCGTCCACCTCTCTCTCACACTCTCGGAGGCTCGCCCGCCGAGGCGCACGGGCCTCGGAGGCTCGCCGCTCGAGGCGCACGGGCCTCGGGCGGCCGGGGGTGGAAAGGGATCCACCCCCCCCGCGGGAAGGGGACGCGCGCTGCCGCCCGGACGCGGGAGCGCCGACCCGGGGCGAGCGCGGGCGGGCAACACCCCCCACCGTCTCGCTCTCCGGGAAAGACGCGTCCGTCCGCGGGCCGCCGTCCCCTATCCCCGCGCCGCTCCGGACCGCCCGCCTCGGCCGAAGCCCGAGGGGACAGGCGGGGGTCCTTCGCGCTCGGGAAAACCGTCACGCGAAACAAAGGGGGCCGCGCCGCGCTCTCGGCCGCCCTGAGGCGGGAGAGCTCGGGTCGTTGTCGCTCGGCGTCGACCCCCGACGCCATCGCACGGTGCCTGGGAAAGGGCTGCATCCCTGAGCCACGCGTCCCCCGGAGTGCTCCCCCCGCAGGGGGCTCCGCGAGGTGTCGCGGCGGCAGGGTCGCTCGCCTTCTTCCGCCTCGGACCGTCTGTGCGAAGCCAACCTCCCGGCGGGAGGGTAGACCGAAGGGGGTCGCCCGTCCTTGTGACCCCGCGGGGGGGGCCAAGGGCGGGACTCTGGCTCGGGGGACGGGAGGGGCGCCCGCGCGTCCCTTCCCCGTCGCCGAGGGCCGTACGCCGGCGTGTGGACCTGCTCGCCGGAGTTCGTCCGGGGCTCGGTAGGGGTGCTCGGCCCTTGAGGTCCTGCCCCGGACAGGGGCGCGGCGAGGGTCCCCTGGCCGCGTCGGCTCTCACGTCGACCCACTCTCTCGCGTGGGATGGCGGCGCGGAAGGCCTCGGCCCGGCATCTCGGAGGGGGGTCGCCCGGGCGGGCAAGCCGGCCAGCCTGCTGGCCCCGCGGCCTGCGCAGGCGGAGTGCGGAGGGGGACTCTTGCTCTCGGTGGCTCTGCCCCAGGAGGGTGCGGGGTGGCGGCAGAGGGGAGGCCGCCGCGGGTGCTTCGAGTTTGAGAAATACTCACTTGGTCAGAGACCGCACACCGCTCGTTCCCTTATATGCAAAAAAGGTGTTCGTCCTGACGTTTTGCGAGGCCTTATTTTACCGTCGTCGGCGCTATCAGGGGAAACACGCCCGCTCCTTCCGTCTCCCTGGAACCGCGCCTCGGCCCCGAGGGCCCAGGTTCAACCTCATACCGGTTCTCACGACATGCATCGACACTCGGTGCAACTCCAGCAGCCGCAGCTCCCGCCGGCCCGGCCAGCCAGGTACGCACCCCTGGTCGGCGCCTGGAGCGTTTGCACTTTGTCGTTTTTTTCTCCAAGACTCCTATCTGCCAACTGCTGTGGACTTCAGCGGTGGCTGCCGCGGGCTATGCGCGGCCTCCTGGGGGTCCCGCCTGCCCGCGCAGGCAGCTAGGACGGGGTTATCAGCAAAGCCTGTGAGGCGCTCTCATGGGGAGGGGGGGCTCCGCAGCCCCCCCAAGGTGGCTTCGTACACCTCTTGAACGTTGCGGCCCGGCCGCTCGGAGAGCGGTGTCTACCCGGGCAGACAGCCTGTCGGCCCCGCGGCCTGGACAGGCGGGAGCGGGGACTCTTGCGCTCGGGGGCTCTGCTCCAAGGAGCGAGAGCGGACGCTCTGCTCGGCCCGGAGAGTGGGGTGGCGGGGCGCCGTCGCCTCGCTGGAACCCGGGGCGTCGTGACGTTCGCGCGCGCCTAGCCGCCGCCAGAACAGGCCGGAAAGGTTGAGCTGCATACGGATCTAAGCCGTTGCCCAAACTAACTCTGGCCCGTGTGACACAGCCGCGCGCGCGCTTTCCCACGACACTCGACCGCCGGGCTCCCTCAGCCTGGGAGGCACTCTCGGGGCAGGGGGCCACCGCAGCCCCCTTAAGGTGGCTTCGTACACCTCTTGAACGTGGCGCCCGGCCGCTCGGAGAGCGGGGTCTACGCGGGCAGACAGCCTGTCGGCCCCGCGGCCTGGACAGGCGGAGCGGGGGCTCTTGCGCTCGGGGGGGGGGGGGGGGGCTCTGCACGGCCCGGAGAGCGGGGTGCGGGGCGCCGTCGCCTCGCTGGAACCTGGGGCGTCGTGACGTTCGCGCGCGCCTAGCCGCCGCCAGAACAGGCCGGGAAGGTTGAGCTGCATACGGATCTAAGCCGTTGCCCAAACTAACTCTGGCCCGTGTGACCGACACAGCCGCGCACGCGCTTTCCTACGACACTCGACCGCCAGGCTCCCCTCGGAATGGGAGGCACTCTCGGGGCGGGGGGCACCGCAGCCCCCCAAGGTGGCTTTACGTACACCTCTTGAACGTGGCGCCCGGCCGCTCGGAGAGCGGGGTCTACCCGGGCAGACAGCCCGTCGGCCCCGCGGCCTGGACAGGCGGAGTGGGGGCAAGCCAAGGCTACCGGCGGGCGGGATCGACCGGATAGCCGCCGTGGGGGAACACAAGTTGGACGCCTCGCACCGTCGCGGACCACCGTCCTCCGTCTCTCTCCCTCTCTCGGAAGGGGGGCCGCCCGAGGCGCACGGGCCTCGGGCGGCCAGGGGTGGAAGGGCTCCACCCCAAGGTGGCTTCGTACACCTCTTGAACGTGGCGCCCGGCCGCTCGGAGAGCGGGGTCTACCCGGGCAGACAGCCTGCTGGCCCCGCGGCCTGGACAGGCGGAGCGGGGACTCTTGCGCTCGGGGGCTCTGCTCGGCCCGGAGAGTGGGGTGCGGGGCGCCGTCGCCTCGCTGGAACCAGGGGTGTCGTGCCATTCGCGCGCGCGCGCGCGCCTAGCCGCCGCCAGAACAGGCCGGAAAGGATGAGCTTCATACGGATCTAAGCCGTTGCCCAAACTACCTCTGGCCCCTGTGACCGACACAGCCGTGGCACGCGCTTTCCTACGACACGCGACCGCCGGGCTCCCTCGGCCTGGGAGGCACTCTCAGGGGCGGGGGGCACCGCAGCCCCCCCAAGGTGGCTTCGTACACCTCTTGAACGTGGCGCCCGGCCGCTCGGAGAGCGGGGTCTACCCGGGCGGACAGCCTGTTGGCCCCGCGGCCTGGACAGGCGGAGTGGGGACAAGCCAAGGCTACCGGCGGGCGCGATCGACCGGGTAGCCGCCGTGGGGAACACAAGTTGGACGCCTCGCGCCGTCGCGGACCACCGTCCTCCGTCTCTCTCCCTCTCTCGGAAGGGAGGCCGCCCGAGGCGCACGGGCCTCGGACGGCCAGGGGTGGAAGGGCTCCACCCCAAGGTGGCTTCGTACACCTCTTGAACGTGGCCGCCCGGCCGCTCGGTGAGAGCGGGGTCTACCCGGGCAGACAGCCCGTCGGCCCCGCGGCCTGGACAGGCGGAGTGGGGGCAAGCCAAGGCTACCGGCGGGCGGGATCGACCGGGTAGCCGCCGTGGGGAACACAACACGGACGCCTCGCGCCGTCGCGGACCACCGTCCTCCGTCTCTCTCTCCCTCTCTCGGAAGGGAGGCCGCCCGAGGCGCACGGGCCTCGGACGGCCAGGGGTGGAAGGGCTCCACCCCAAGGTGGCTTCGTACACCTCTTGAACGTGGCCGCCCGGCCGCTCGGTGAGAGCGGGGTCTACCCGGGCAGACAGCCCGTCGGCCCCGCGGCCTGGACAGGCGGAGCGGGGGCAAGCCAAGGCTACCGGCGGGCGGGATCGACCGGGTAGCCGCCGTGGGGAACACAACACGGACGCCTCGCGCCGTCGCGGACCACCGTCCTCCGTCTCTCTCTCTCCCTCTCTCGGAAGGGAGGCCGCCCGAGGCGCACGGGCCTCGGACGGCCGGGGGTGGAAGGGATCCACCCCCCGCGGGAAGGGGACGCGCGCCGGCGCCCGGACGCGGGAGCGTTGACCCGGGGGTCTTTACTCCGCCGAGGGGTAGCCCGGAGAAGGAGCGAGACCGGCCGGCGGGGGTGGAACACCCCCTCATGCCTCGCTCCTTCTGGGGATAAAGCGCGTCGTCCGCGGGCCGCCGTCCCCTATCCCCGCCGCCCTGGACCGCCCCCGCCTCGGCCGGAGCCCGAGGGGACAGGCGGGGGGTCCTTCGCTTTCGGGAAAACCGTCACCAAACATGGGGCCCGTGCCCCGCTCTCGGCCGCCCTGAGGCGGGAGAGCTCGGATCGTTCTCTCTCGGCGTCGGCCCCACCGACGCCGCCGCACGACGCCTGGGAAAGGGCTGCACCCCCTGCGCCACGCTTCTCCCCCGAAGTACTCCCCCCGCAGGGGGCTCTGCGGGGTGTCCCGACACGCAGAGTCGCTCGCCTTCTTCCGCTGGGGACGGAAGGGACGCCCCCGCGCGTCCCTTCCCCATCCTCGAGAGCCGTACGCGCCGAGGGTGAACCCGCTCGCCGGGGCGCCGGGGAGCAGGGCCCTTGTGGTCCTTCCCCGGACATGGGCGCGGCGAGGGTCCCCCGCCCGCGACGGCTCTCCCGTTGACCCACTCTCTCGCCTTGGGTGGTGGTGATGGAGGCGGCTGCCTACGCCTCAGCCCGGCATCTCGGAGGGGGGTCGCCCGGGCAGCCAGCCAGCCAGCCAGCCAGCCTGTCGGCCCCGCGGCCTGCACAGGCGGAGTGGGGACCCTTGCGCTCGATGACTCTGCTCCCAGGGAGGTGGCAGAGGGGCGGCCGCGGTGCTTTGACTTTCAGCGGTCCCCACTCCTCAGCACTCTGAGAAATACTGTCACTTTGTCAAAGACCGCACACACCGCTCGTTCCCTTATATGCAAAAAAGGTGTTCGTCCTGACGTTTTGCGAGGCCTTATTTTACCGTCGTCGGCGCTATCAGGGGAAACGGGCCCGCTCCTTCCGCCCTCCTGGAACCCTGGCTCGGCCCCGAGGGCCCAGGATTACCCTCATACCGGTTCTCACGACATTCATCGACACTCGGCTCTGCCCCGGCAGCCGCAGCTCCCGCCGGCCCTGCCAGCCGGGTACGCCCCCCTTGGCCGGCGCCTGGAGCGTTTGGACTTTGTCATTTTTCCTCAAAGACTCATCTCTGCCAACTGCCCTGGGCTTCGGCAGTGGCTGCCGCGGGCTGTGCACGGCCTCCTGGGGGGGTCCCGCCTGCCCGCGCAGGCAGCTAGGACAAGGTTCTCAGCAAGGGCTTGGAGGCGCTCTCAGGGGGGCCTCCGCAGCCCCCCATGGTGGCTTCGTACACCTCTTGAACGTGGCGCCCGGCCGCTCGGAGAGCGGGGTCTGCCCGGGCAGCCAAGCCAGCCTGTCGGCCCCGCGGCCTGCACAGGCGGAGTGGGGACACTCGCGCTCTATGACTCTGCTCCCAGGGAGGTGGCAGAGGGGCGGCCGCGGTGCTTTGACTTTGAGCGGTCCCCACTCCTTCTCAGCACATTGAGAAATACTGTCACTTTGTCAAAGACCGCACACCGCTCGTTCCCTTATATGCAAAAAAGGTGTTCGTCCTGACGTTTTGCGAGGCCCTAATTTACCGCCGTCGGCGCTATCAGGGGAAACGGGCCCGCTCCTTCCGCCCTCCTGGAACCGTGCCTCGGCCCGGAGCGACCAGGATTACCCTCATACCGGTTCTCACGACATGCATTGACACTCGGCTCAGCCCCGGCAGCCGCAGCTCCCGCCGGCCCGGCCAGCCGGGTCCGCCCCCCGTGGCCGGCGCCTGGAGCGTTTGGACTTTGTCGTTTTTTCAAAGACTCATCTCTGCCAACTGCCCTGGGCTTCAGCAGTGGCTGCCGCGGGCTGTGCACGGCCTCCTGGGGGAGTCCCGCCTGCCCGCGCAGGCAGCTAGGACAGGGTTATCAGCGCTCTCAGGGGGGCCTCCGCAGACCCCCCACAGGTGGCTTCGTACACCTCTTGAACGTGGCGCCCGGCCGCTCGGAGAGCGGGGTCTACCCGGGCAGCCAGCCGGCCTGTCGGCCCCGCGGCCTGGACAGGCGGAGTGGGGACACTCGCGCTCGATGACTCTGCTCCCAGGGAGGTGGCAGAGGGGCGGCCGCGGTGCTTTGACTTTGAGCGGCCCCCACTCCCTTCTCAGCACTCTGAGAAATAGTCACTTTGTCAAAGACCGCACACCGCTCGTTCCCTTATATGCAAAAAAGGTGTTCGTCCTGACGTTTTGCGAGGCCTTAATTTACCGCCGTCGGCGCTATCAGGGGGAACAGGCCCGCTCCTTCCGCCTTCCTGGAACCGTGCCTCGGCCCCGAGGGCCCAGGATTACCCTCATACCGGTTCTCACGACAAGCATCCACACTCGGCTCAGCCCCAGCCGCCGCAGCTCCCGCCGGCCCGGCCAGCCGGGTCCGCCCTCCGTGGCCGGCGCCTGGAGCGTTTGGACTTTGTCGTTTTTCTCAAAGACTCATCTCTGCCAACTGCCGTGGGATTCAGCAGGGGCTGCCACGGCTGTTCCCCGCCTCCTGGGTGTCCTGCCCTGCAACACCGGAGGGTCAGGGGGGGTCTTGAGCAACTACTGGTAGGTGCAGCACCTCGGGGGCCCTCTGCAGCCAGCACACTGCTGCCAACAGCCCGCTCCCCATCACCAGCCAGCCCCTTCTGCATACATCTGGCGGGGGTGCTTTTTTGACTTCCCCCATTTTGGCCTATGGGGAAAAGCCAGGGGGAAAACCTCCAGAGTCAGGCCAACCTCCTGGAACTCCAGCTCGGCCTGGAGCTACTGGTTTGCCCCCTTCCCGGTTCTCAGGACATGCCTTGACACTCGGCTCTTCCCCAGCCGCCGCAGCTCCCCTCGGCCCGGCCAGCCGGGTCCGCCCCCCTGACCGGCGCCTGGAGCGTTTGGACTTTGTCGTTTTTTTTCTCCAAGACTCATCTCTGCCAACTGCCAAGGACTTCAGCAGGGGCTGCCACCTGCTGTTCCCCGCCAATGGGTGTCCTACCCTGCAACACCGGAGGCTCAGGCAGGGTCTTGAGCAACTGCTGGTAGGTGCTCTCAGGGGGCCCCTCCACACCCCCAGGCCCACATCCAGGGCCTCCCTCCCGGCCCCTGGAGCAGCCAGCACCCCCTCACCGTCAGCACTCTCTCCCCGTTGGGACTGTGAAACTTTTCTGACCGTGCAAGCTTCGTCAAACGGCAAGGGGGCAACCGGCGTTCTGTGCCCGGCCTCCTGGGCTCCTGCCCGGGCACATCGGAGGCTCAGCCTGGGTTTTCAGCCACCACGGGCAGGTGCACTCGGGGGGCCCTCCGCAGCCGCCCATGCACACCTCTGCAGCCAGCACACCGCTGCCAACAGCCCGCTCCCCATCACCAGCCAGCCCCTCTGCATACATCTGCCGGGGGTGCTTTTTGGACTTCCCCCATTTTGGCCTATGGGGAAAAGCCAAGGGGAAAACCTCCAGAGTCAGGCCGACCTCCTGGAACTCCAGCTCGGCCGGGAGCTACTGGTCTGTCCCCTTCCCGGTTCTCAGGACCTGCATTGACACTCGGCTCAGCCCCAGCCGCCGCAGCCCCCGCCGGCCCGGCCAGCCGGGTCCGCACCCCTGGCCGGCACGCCTGGAGCGTTTGGACTTTGTCATTTTCATGACTTGTCTCCTCAAATATTGTCCGACTGCAAGGGGGGGCGGCCGCAGTCCGTGCCCAGCCTCCAGGGGTTGCCCCCGGCCCCTGGAGCAGCCAGCACCCCCTCGCTGTCAACACTCTCTCCCCGTTGGGACTTTGAAACTTTTTCTGACCGTGCAAGCTTCGTCAAACGGCAAGGGGGCAAGCGGCGGGCTCTGCCCGGCCTCCTGGGGTCCTGCCCGGGGACATCGGAGGCTCAGCCAGGGTGTTGAGCCACTGCTGGCAGGTGCACTCAGGGGGCCCTCCGCAGCCGCCCAGGCACACCTCTGCAGACAGCACACTGCTGCCAACAGCCCGCTCCCCATCACCCGCCAGCCCCTCTGCATACATCTGCCGGGGGTGCTTTTTTGACTTCCCCCGTTTTGGCCTATGGGGAAAAGCCAGGGGGAAAACCTCCACAGTCAGGCCGACCTCCTGGAACTCGAGCTCGGCCTGGAGCCACCGGTTTGTCCCCTTCCCGGTTCTCAGGACCTGCATTGACCCTCGGATCTTCCCCGGCAGCCGCAGCTCCCGCCGCCCCGGCCAGCCGGGTACGCACCCCTGGCCGGCACGCCTGGAGCGTTTGGACTTTGTCATTTTCCTGACCAACACTCGCCTCTGCCAACTGCCAAGGACTTCAACAGGGGCTGCCACGGCTGTTCCCCGCCTCCTGGGGTTCATGCCCGGGCACATCGGAGGCTCAGGCGGGGTCTTGAGCAACTGCTCTTGGGTGCTCCCAGGGGGCCCCCCCACACCCCCAGGCCGACCTCCAGGGGCTCCAGCCCGGCCCCAGTGGCAGCCAGCACCCCCTCGCCGTCAACACTCTCTCCCCGTTGGGACTTTGAAACTTTTCTGACGGTGCAAGCTTCATCAAACGGCAAGGGGGCAGGCTGCGGTCTGTGCCCGGCCTCCTGGGGTCCTCCCCGGGGACATCGGAGGCTCAGCCAGGGTTTTGAGCCACTGCTGGCAGGTGCACTCAGAGGGCCCTCCGCAGCCGCCCATGCACACCTCTGCAGCCAGCACACCGCTGCCAACAGCCCGCTCCCCATCACCAGCCAGCCCCTCTGCATACATCTGCTGGGGGTGCTTTTTTGACTTCCCCCATTGT
The DNA here is from genome assembly GCF_035609145.1 of Eleutherodactylus coqui. Lineage (NCBI taxonomy): Eukaryota > Metazoa > Chordata > Amphibia > Anura > Eleutherodactylidae > Eleutherodactylus > Eleutherodactylus coqui. Next base: position 37,190,123 of record NC_089844.1, read on the forward strand.
GGCCAATGGGAAAATGCCAAGGGGAAAACCTCCAGAGTCCTGCCGACCTCCTGGAACTCCAACCCGGCCTGGAGCCACCGGTTTGTCCCCTTCCCGGTTCTCAGGACCTGCATCGACACTCGGCTTAGCCCCGGCAGCTGCAGCCACCGCCGGCCCGGCCAGCCGTGTCCGCCCCCCTGGCCGGCGCCTGGAGCGTTTGGACTTTGTCATTTTCATGACTTGTCTCCTCAAACTTTGTTCAACTGCAAGGGGGGCTGCCCCGGCTGTTCCCCGCCTCCTGGGTGTCCTTCCCTGCAACACCGGAGGCTCAGGCAGGGTCTCGACCCACGACTGTTGGGTGCTCCTAGGGGGCCCCTCCACACCCCCAGTCCCACCTCCAGGGGCTCCCCCCGGCCCCTGGAGCAGCCGGCGCCCCCTCGCCGTCAACACTCTCTCCCCGCTGGGACTTTGAAACTTTTTCTGACCGTGCAAGCTTCATTGGACGGCAAGGGGGCAAGCTGCGGTCTGTGCCCGGCCTCCTGGGGTCCTGCCCGGGGACATCGGAGGCTCAGCCAGGGTGTTGAGCAACTACTGGTAGGTGCACTCAGGGGGCCCTCCGCAGCCGCCCCGGGCCACCCCTGCAGCCAGCACACCGCTGCCAACAGCCCGCTCTCCGTCACCAGCCAGCCCAGTCCGCGCACATCTGCCGGGGGTGCTTTTTTTGAGACACACTGTCACTTTGTCAAAGACCGCACACCGCTCGTTCCCTTATACCCCGACAAGGTGTTCGTGCTGACGTTTTGTGAGGCCTTATTTTACCGCCGTCGGCGCTATCAGGGGAGACAGGCCCGCTCCTTCCGCCCTCCTGGTACCGCGCCTCGGCCCGGAGCGGCCAGGTTTACCCTCATACCGGTTCTCGTGACCTGCATCGACACTCGGCTCAACCCCGTCAGCCGCAGCTCCCGCCGGCCCGGCCAGCCGGGTCCGCCCCCCTGGCCGGCGCCTGGAGCAGTTTGGACTTTGTCATTTTCATGACTTGTCTCCTCAAACTTTGTTCGACTGCAAGGGGGGGCTGCCGCAGTCCGTGCCCAGCCTCCAGGGGTTGCCCCCGGAGCAGCCAGCACCCCCTCGGCGTCAACACTCTCTCCCCGTTGGGACTTTGAAACTTTTCTGTCCGTGCGAGCTTCGTCAAACGGCAAGGGGGGCAGGCTGCGGTCTGTGCCCGGCCTGCTGGGGTCCTGCCCGGGGACATCGGAGGCTCAGCCAGGGTCTTGAGCCACTGCTGGCAGGTGCACTCAGGGGGCCCTCCGCAGCCGCCCAGGCCCACCCCTGCAGCCACCACACAGCTGCCAACAGCCCGCTCTCCATCACCCCCCAGCCCCTCTGCATACATCTGCCGGGGGTGCTTTTTTGGCTCCCCCCGTTTTGGCCTATGGGGAAAAGCCAGGGGGAAAACCTCCAGAGTCAGGCCGACCTCCTGGAACTCGAGCTCGGCCTGGAGCCACCGGTTTGTCCCCTTCCCGGTTCTCAGGACATGCATTGACACTCGGCTCAGCCCCGGCAGCCGCAGCCCCCGCCAGCCAGGCCAGCCGTGTCCGCCACCCTGCCCGGCGCCTGGAGCGTTTGGACTTTGTCATTTTTTTCAAAGACTCATCTCTGCCAGCTGCCGTGGGCTTCAGCGGGGGCTGCTCCCCGCCTCCTGGGTGTCCTGCCCGGGGACACATCGGAGGCTCAGGCAATGTCTTGAGCCACCGCTGGTAGGTGCACTCAGGGGGCCCTCGGCAGCCGCCCAGGCCCACCCCTGCAGCCAGCACACGCCTGCCAGCAGCCACCACACAGCTGCCAACAGCCCGCTCCCCGTCACCCCCCAGCCCCTTCTGCATACATCTGCGGGGGGTGCTTTTTTGACTTCCCCCATTTTGGCCTATGGGGAAAAGCCAGGGGGAAAACCTCCAGAGTCAGGCCGACCTTCTGGAACTCGAGCTCGGCCTGGAGCCGCCGGTTTGTCCCCTTCCCGGTTCTCAGGACCTGCATTGACACTCGGCTCAGCCCCGGCAGCCGCAGCCCCCGCCGGCCCAGCCAGCCGGGTCCGCCCCCCTGGCCGGCGCCTGGAGCGTTTGGACTTTGTCATTTTCATGGCTTGTCTCCTCAAACTTTGTCCGACTGCAAGGGGGGCTGCCGCAGTCCGTGCCCAGCCTCCAGGGGTTGTCCCCGGCCCCTGGAGCAGCCAGCACCCCCTCGCCGTCAACGCTCTCTCCCCGTTGGGACTTTGAAACTTTTCTGACCGTGCAAGCTTCGTCAAACGGCAATGGGGCAAGCGGCGGGCTCCGCCCGGCCTCCTGGGGTCCTGCCCGGGGACATCGGAGGCTCAGCCAGGGTGTTGAGCCACCGCTGGCAGGTGCACTCAGGGGGCCCTCCGCAGCCGCCCATGCCCACCCCTGCAGCCAGCACACGGCTGCCAACAGCCCGCTCTCCGTCACCCCCCAGCCCCTCTGCATACATCTGCTGGGGGTGCTTTTTTGGCTCCCCCCGTTTTGGCCTATGGGGAAAAGCCAGGGGGAAAACCTCCAGAGTCAGGCCGACCTCATGGAACTCCAACCCGGCCTGGAGCCACCGGTTTGTCCCCTTCCCGGTTCTCAGGACCTGCATTGACACTCGGATCTTCCCCGGCAGCCGCAGCCCCCGCCGGCCAGGCCAGCCATGTCCGCCCCCCTGGCCGGCGCCTGGAGCGTTTGGACTTTGTCATTTTTTTCCCCAAGACTCGCCTCTGCCAACTGCCAAGGACTTCAGCAGGGGCTGCCACGGCTGTTCCCCGCCTCCTGGGGTTCATGCCCGGGCACACCGGAGGCTCAGGCAGGGTCTTGACCCACGACTGTTGGGTGCTCCTAGGGGGCCCCTCCACACCCCCAGGCCCACCTCCAGGGGCTCCCCCCGGCCCCTGGAGCAGCCAGCACCCCCATCGCCGTCAACACTCTCTCCCCGTTGGGACTTTGAAACTTTTTCTGACCGTGCAAGCTTCATCGGACGGCAAAGGGGGCAGGCTGCTGTCTGTGCCCGGCCTCCTGGGGTCCTGCCCGGGCACATCGGAGGCTCTGCGGGGGTTTTCAGCCACCACTGGTAGGTGCGCTTTGGGGGCCCTCCGCAGCCGCCCCGGGCCACCCCTGCAGCCAGCACACTGCTGCCAACAGCCCGCTCTCCATCACCAGCCAGCCCCTCTGCACACATCTGCCGGGGGGGGTGCTTTTTTGAGAAATAGTGTCACTTTGTCAAAGACCGCACACCGCTCGTTCCCTTATACCCCGACAAGGTGTTCGTGGTGACGTTTTGCGAGGCCTTATTTTACCGCCGTCGGCGCTATCAGGGGAAGCAGGCCCGGTCCTTCCGCCCTCCTGGAACCGTGCCTCGGCCCGGAGCGGCCAGGTTTACCCTCATACCGGTTCTCGTGACCTGCATTGACACTCGGCTCAGCCCCAGCCGCCGCAGCTCCCGCCGGTCCCGGCCAGCCAGGTCCGCCCCCCCTGGCCGGCGCCTGGAGCGTTTGGACTTTGTCATTTTCATGACTCGCCTCCTCAAACTTTGTCCGACTGCAAGGGGGGCTGCCGCAGTCCGTGCCCAGCCTCCAGGGGTTGCCCCCGGCCCCTGGAGCAGCCAGCACCCCCTCGCCGTCAACACTCTCTCCCCGTGGGGACTTTGAAACTTTTTCTGACCGTGCAAGCTTCGTCAAACGGCAAGGGGGCAAGCGGCGGGCTCTGCCCAGCCTCCTGGGGTCCTGCCCGGGGACATCGGAGGCTCAGCCAGGGTGTTGAGCCACTGCTGGCAGGTGCACTCAGGGGGACCCTCCGCAGCCGCCCATGCACACCTCTGCAGCCAGCACACCGCTGCCAACAGCCCGCTCCCCATCACCAGCCAGCCCCTCTGCATACATCTGCTGGGGGTGCTTTTTTGACTTCCCCCATTGTGGCCAATGGGAAAATGCCAAGGGGAAAACCTCCAGAGTCCTGCCGACCTCCTGGAACTCCAACCCGGCCTGGAGCCACCGGTTTGTCCCCTTCCCGGTTCTCAGGACCTGCACTGACACTCGGCTCAGCCCCGGCAGCTGCAGCCCCCGCCGGCCCGGCCTGCCGGGTCCGCACCCCTGGCCGGCGCATGGAGCAGTTTGGACTTTGTCATTTTCATGACTTGTCTCCTCAAACTTTGTTCTACTGCAAGGGGGGCTGCCGCAGTCCGTGCCCAGCCTCCAGGGTTTGCCCCCGGCCCCTGGAGCAGCCAGCACCCCCTCGCCGTCAACACTCTCCCCCCGTGGGGACTTTGAAACATTTCTGACCGTGCAAGCTTCATGGGACGGCAAGGGGGCAGGCTGCGGTCTGTGCCCGGCCTCCTGGGGTCCCGCCTGGGCACATCGGAGGCTCAGGCAGGGTCTTGAGCAACTTCTGTTGGGTGCTCCCAGGGGGCCCCTCCACACCCCCAGGCCGACCTCCAGGGGCTGCCCCCGGCCCCTGGAGCAGCCAGCACCCCCTCACCGTCAACACTCTCTCCCCGTTGGGACTTTGAAACTTTTCTGACCGTGTGAGCGTCATCGGACGGGAAGGGGGCGACCTGCGGGCTCTGCCCGGCCTCCCGGGGTCCCTGCCCGGCCCCGTGGGAGGGACAGGCAGGGTTTCTCACCTACTACCCGTAGGCACTCTCAGGGGGCCCTCCGCGCCCTCAGGCAGCCCTCCCCGGGCTTCCCCCGGGTCCGCGGAGCAGCCCGCCACCCCTCGCCGCACTGTCTCTCGCCCCCGTCGGGACTTTGAAACTTTTGCCCCCCGTGCAAACCTCACCGGGGGGCAGAGGGAGAGACCCGCGGGCCGTGCCCGGCCTCCCGGGACTCCCTCCGGGCAGCGCGGGCGGCTCGGACGGGGTTTTCAGCGAGTGCTGGGGGGGGTGTCTTCGGGGGCCCCCCGCGGGCCCCCCGGGGCACCTGCGCGGGGTGGCCCCTGCTGCCAGGCACCCACTCCCTATCGACCATCCAGCCCCCCTACATACATCTGGCGGGGGTGCTTTTTTGAGTTCCCCCATTTTGGCAACTTGGCACCTCCTATGGGGAAACCGGCAAAATCATGCCGACCTCCTGGAACTCCGGCTCGGCCTGGAGCCGCCGGTTTGTCCCCTTCCCGGTTCTCAGGCATTTTCGGACTTTGTCATTTTTTCAGCACTCTGTCAATGCGGCCAGCGGGAGCTGCCGCGGTCTGTGCCCAGGCACCAGGCACTCCAAACGGACACCGCCGGAGGGTCAGGGGGTGTCTCGGCCAGATACTGAAAAACACTCAGGGGCGCACGGGGGCTGCACAGGGCCACCCCAGGCGGCTCCCCCGGGCACCCGGGCGGCCATATTGGCGGCTGGGACCCCCTATTCAGCAAACGCCAGGGGGCGCTCAGGGACACCCGGGGGCTGCTCCACTCGCCCCAGGCCGGCCTCCCTGAGGCGGGCACATTAGCGGCTGAGACGCCCCTCTCCACCAGAGACCGGGGGACGCTCAGGGACACACGGGGGCTGCTCCACTCGCCCCAGGCCGGCCTCCCTGAGGCGGGCACATTAGCGGCTGAGACCCCCTCTCCACCAAAGACCGGGGGACGCTCAGGGACACACGGGGGCTGCTCCACTCGCCCCAGGCCGGCCTCCCTGAGGCGGGCACATTAGCGGCTGAGGCCCCCTCTCCACCAAACACCGGGGGACGCTCGGGGACACACGGGGGCTGCTCCACTCGCCCCAGGCCGGCCTCCCTGAGGCGGGCACATTAGCGGCTGAGACCCCCTCTCCACCAGAGACCGGGGGACGCTCAGGGACACACGGGGGCTGCTCCACTCGCCCCAGGCCGGCCTCCCCAGGTACCCGGGCGGGCACATTAGCGGCTGAGACCCCCTCTCGACCAAAGACCGGGGGACGCTCAGGGACACACGGGGGCTGCTCCACTCGCCCCAGGCCGGCCTCCCTGAGGCGGGCACATTAGCGGCTGAGGCCCCCTCTCCACCAGAGACCGGGGGACGCTCAGAGACACACGGGGGCTGCTCCACTCGCCCCAGGCCGGCCTCCCCAGGTACCCGGGCGGGCACATTAGCGGCTGAGACCCCCTCTCGACCAAAGACCGGGGGACGCTCAGGGACACACGGGGGCTGCTCCACTCACCCCAGGCCGGCCTCTCTAGGTACCCAGGCGGGCACATTAGCGGCTGAGACCCCCTCTTGAGCGAGCAACGGGGGGAACTCAGGGACACACGGGGGCTGCTCCACTCGCCCCAGGCCGGCCTCCCTGAGGCGGGCACATTAGCGGCTGAGACCCCCTCTCCACCAAAGACCGGGGGACGCTCAGGGACACACGGGGGCTGCTCCACTCACCCCAGGCCGGCCTCCCTAGGTACCCAGGCGGGCACATTAGCGGCTGAGACCCCCTCTCCACCAAAGACCGGGGGGCGCTCAGGGACACCCGGGGGCTGCTCCACTCGCCCCAGGCTGGCCTCCCTGAGGCGGGCACATTAGCGGCTGAGACCCCCTCTCCACCAAAGACCGGGGGACGCTCAGGGACACACGGGGGCTGCTCCACTCGCCCCAGGCCGGCCTCCCTAGGTACCCGGGCGGGCACATTAGCGGCTGAGACCCCCTCTCCACCAAAGACCGGGGGACGCTCAGGGACACACGGGGGCTGCTCCACTCGCCCCAGGCCGGCCTCCCTGAGGCGGGCACATTAGCGGCTGAGACCCCCTCTCCACCAAAGACCGGGGGGCACTCGGGGACACACGGGGGCTGCTCCACTCGCCCCAGGCCGGCCTCCCTGAGGCGGGCACATTAGCGGCTGAGACCCCCTCTCCACCAAAGACCGGGGGACGCTCGGGGACACACGGGGGCTGCTCCACTCGCCCCAGGCCGGCCTCCCTAGGTACCCAGGCGGGCACATTAGCGGCTGAGACCCCCTCTTCAGCAAACGCCAGGGGACACTCAGGGACACACGGGGGCTGCTCCACTCGCCCCAGGCCGGCCTCCCTAGGTACCCGGGCGGGCACATTAGCGGCTGAGACCCCCTCTTCAGCAAACGCCAGGGGACGCTCAGGGACACACGGGGGCTGCTCCACTCGCCCCAGGCCGGCCTCCCTAGGTACCCGGGCGGGCACATTAGCGGCTGAGACCCCCTCTCGACCAAAGACCGGGGGACGCTCAGGGACACACGGGGGCCGCTCCACTCACCCCCTGGCCGACCTCCAGGGCCTCCCTCCCGGCCCCTGGAGCAGCCAGCGCCCCCTCGCCGTCAACACTCTCTCCCCCGTTGGGACTTTGAAACTTTTTCTGACCGTGCAAGCTTCATCGGACGGCAAAGGGGGCAAGCTGCGGTCCGTGCCCGGCCTGCTGGGGTCCTGCCCGGGGACATCGGAGGCTCAGCCAGGGTCTTGAGCCACTGCTGGCAGGTGCACTTTGGGGGCCCTCCGCAGCCGCCCCGGGCCACCCCTGCAGCCAGCACACTGCTGCCAACAGCCCGCCGCTCTCCGTCACCAGCCAGCCCCGTCTGCACGCATCTGCCGGGGGTGCTTTTTCTTGGAGAAATACTGTCACTTTGTCAAAGACCGCACACCGCTCGTTCCCTTATACCCCGACAAGGTGTTCGTGCTGACGTTTTGCGAGGCCTTATTTTACCGTCGTCGGCGCTATCAGGGGAAACGGGCCCGCTCCTTCCGCCCTCCTGGAACCCTGGCTCGGCCCGGAGCGACCAGGATTACCCTCATACCGGTTCTCACCACCTGCATCGACACGCGGCTCTGCCCCGGCCGCCGCAGCTCTCGCCGGCCCGGCCGGGTCCGCACCCCTGGCCGGCACGCCTGGAGCGTTTGGACTTTGTCGTTTTTTTCTCCAAGAGTCGCCTCTGGCACATGCCATGGACTTCAGCGGGGGCTGCTCCCCGCCCCCTGGGTGTCCTGCCCGGGCACATCGGAGGCTCAGCCTGGGTCTTCAGCCCCTACTGGTAGGTGCGCTTTGGGGGCCCTCCGCAGCCGCCCGGGGCCCACCCCTGCAGCCAGCACACGGCTGCCAGCAGCCACCACACAGCTGCCAACAGCCCGCTCTCCGTCACCCCCCAGCCCCTCCTGCATACATCTGCTGGGGGTGCTTTTTTGCCTCCCCCCGTTTTGGCCTATGGGGAAAAGCCAGGGGGAAAACCTCCAGAGTCAGGCCGACCTCATGGAACTCCAACCCGGCCTGGAGCCACCGGTTTGTCCCCTTCCCGGTTCTCAGGACATGCGTCGACGCTCGGCTCAGCCCCGGCCGCCGCAGCTCCCGCCGGCCCGGCCAGCCGGGTCCGCACCCCTGGCCGGCTCGCCTGGAGCGTTTGGACTTTGTCGTTTTTTCTCCAAGACTCGCCTCTGCCAACTGCCAAGGACTTCAGCGGGGGCTGCTCCCCGCCTCCTGGGTGTCCTGCCCGGGCACATCGGAGGTTCAGCCTGGGTCTTCAGCCCCTACTGGTAGGTGCACTCCGGGGGCCCTCCGCAGCCGCCCAGGCCCACCCCTGCAGCCAGCACACGGCTGCCAGCAGCCACCACACAGCTGCCAACAGCCCGCTCCCCATCACCCCCCAGCCCAACTCTGCATACATCTGCTGGGGGTGCTTTTTTGACTTCCCCCGTTTTGGCCTATGGGGAAATGCCAAGGGGAAAACCTCCAGAATCAGGCCGACCTCATGGAACTCCAACCCGGCCTGGAGCTACTGGTTTGCCCCCTTCCCGGTTCTCAGGACATGCATCGACACTCGGCTCTTCCCCAGCCGCCGCAGCTCCCGCCGGCCCGGCCAGCCGGGTCCGCACCCCTGACCAGCGCCTGGAGCGTTTGGACTTTGTCATTTTTTCTCAAAGACCCATCTCTGCCAACTGCCCTGGGCTTCAGCGGGGGCTGCTCCCCGCCTCCTGGGTGTCCTGCCCGGGCACATCGGAGGCTCAGCCTGGGTCTCGAGCCCCCTACTGGTAGGTGCACTACGGGGGCCCTCCGCAGCCGCCCAGGCCCACCCCTGCAGCCAGCACACGGCTGCCAGCAGCCACCACACAGCTGCCAACAGCCCACTATCCATCACCCACCAGCCCCTCTGCATACATCTGCTGGGGGTGCTTTTTTGACTTCCCCCCTTTTGGCCTATGGGGAAAAGCCAGGGGGGAAACCTCCAGAGTCAGGCCGACCTCATGGAACTCCAACCCGGCCTGGAGCCACCGGTTTGTCCCCTTCCCGGTTCTCAGGACATGCATCGACACTCGGCTCAGCCCCGGCCGCCGCAGCCCCCGCCAGCCCGGCCAGCCGGGTCCGCCACCCTGCCCGGCGCCTGGAGCGTTTGGACTTTGTCGTTTTTTTCTCCAAGACTCACCTCTGGCACATGCCATGGACCTCAGCGGGGGCTGCTCCCCGCCTCCTGGGTGTCCTGCCCGGGCACATCGGAGGCTCAGGCAATGTCTTGAGCCACCGCTGGTAGCTGCACTCAGGGGGCCCTCAGCAGCCGCCCAATCCCACCCCTGCAGCCAGCACACGGCTGCCAGCAGCCCGCACACTGCTGCCAACAGCCCGCTCTCCATCACCCCCCAGCCCCTCCTGCATACATCTGCCGGGGGTGCTTTTTTGACTTCCCCCCTTTTGGCCTATGGGGAAATGCCAAGGTGAAAACCTCCAGAGTCAGGCCGACCTCCTGGAACTCCAACCCGGCCTGGAGCCACCAGTTTGCCCCCTTCCCGCTTCTCAGGACATGCATTGACACCCAGACCTTCCCCGGCAGCCGCAGCTCCCGCCGGCCCGGCCAGCCGGGTCCGCCCCCCTGGCCAGCGCCTGGAGCGTTTGGACTTTGTCATTTTTTTCTCCAAGACTCGCCTCTGGCACATGCCATGGACCTCAGCGGGGGCAGCTCCCCGCCTCCTGGGTGTCCTGCCCGGGCACATCGGAGGCTCAGGCAATGTCTTGAGCCACCGCTGGCAGGTGCACTCAGGGGGCCCTCCGCAGCCGCCCAGGCCCACCCCTGCAGCCAGCACACGGCTGCCAGCAGCCACCACACAGCTGCCAACAGCCCGCTCTCCGTCACCCCCCAGCCCCTTCTGCATACATCTGCCGGGGGTGCTTTTTTGACTTCCCCCCTTTTGGCCTATGGGGAAAAGCTAAGGGGAAAACCTCCAGAGTCAGGCCGACCTCCTGGAACTCCCACCCGGCCTGGAGCCACAGGTTTGTCCCCTTCCCGGTTCTCACGACATGCATCGACACTCGGCTCAGCCCCGGCAGCCGCAGCTCCCGCCGGCCCGGCCAGCCCGGTCCGCACCCCTGGCCGGCACGCCTGGAGCGTTTGGACTTTGTCGTTTTTTCTCAAAGACCCATCTCTGCCAACTGCCGTGGGCTTCAGCGGGGGCTGCTCCCCGCCTCCTGGGTGTCCTGCCCGGGCACATCGGAGGCTCAGCCTGGGTCTTGAGCCCCTACTGGTAGGTGCACTCTGAAGGCGCCCTCCGCAGCCGCCCAGGCCCACCCCTGCAGCCACCACACAGCTGCCAACAGCCCGCTCCCCGTCAACCCCCAGCCCCTCCGCATACATCTGCTGGGGGTGCTTTTTTGACTTCCCCCCTTTTGGCCTATGGGGAAATGCCAAGGGGAAAACCTCCAGAGTCAGGCCGACCTCCTGGAACTCCAACCCGGCCTGGAGCCACCGGTTTGTCCCCTTCCCGGTTCTCAGGACATGCACTAATACTCGGCTCAGCCCCAGCAGCCGCAGCTCCCGCCGGCCCGGCCAGCCCGGTCCGCCACCCTGCCCGGCGCCTGGAGCGTTTGGACTTTGTCGTTTTTTCTCCAAGGCTCGCCTCTGCCAACTGCCCTGGGCTTCAGCGGGGGCTGCTCCCCGCCTCCTGGGTGTCCTGCCCGGGCACATCGGAGGCTCAGGCAATGTCTTGAGCCACCGCTGGTAGGTGCGCTTTGGGGGCCCTCGGCAGCCGCCCAGGCCCACCCCTGCAGCCAGCACACGGCTGCCAGCAGCCACCACACAGCTGCCAACAGCCCGCTCTCCGTCACCCCCCAGCCCCTCCTGCATACATCTGCTGGGGGTGCTTTTTTGACTTCCCCCCTTTTGGCCTATGGGGAAAAGCTAAGGGGAAAACCTCCAGAGTCAGGCCGACCTCCTGGTACTCCAACCCGGCCTGGAGCCACCGGTTTGTCCCCTTCCCGGTTCTCAGGACATGCACTGACACTCGGCTCAGCCCCGGCCGCCGCAGCCCCCGCCGGCCCGGCCACCCGGGTCCGCACCCCTGGCCGGCACGCCTGGAGCGTTTGGACTTTGTCGTTTTTTCTCCAAGACTCGCCTCTGGCACATGCCGTGGACTTCAGCGGGGGCTGCTCCCCGCCTCCTGGGTGTCCTGCCCGGGCACATCGGAGGCTCAGCCTGGGTCATCAGCCCCTACTGCTAGGTGCACTCAGGGGGCCCTCGGCAGCCGCCCAGGCCCACCCCTGCAGCCAGCACACGGCTGCCAGCAGCCACCACACAGCTGCCAACAGCCCGCTCTCCGTCACCCTCCAGCCCCTTCTGCATACATCTGCCGGGGGTGCTTTTTTGACTTCCCCCCTTTTGGCCTATGGGGAAAAGCTAAGGGGAAAACCTCCAGAGTCAGGCCGACCTCCTGGAACTCCCACCCGGCCTGGAGCCACAGGTTTGTCCCCTTCCCGGTTCTCACGACATGCATCGACACTCGGCTCAGCCCCGGCAGCCGCAGCTCCCGCCGGCCCGGCCAGCCCGGTCCGCCACCCTGCCCGGCGCCTGGAGCGTTTGGACTTTGTCGTTTTTT
>NC_089844.1:37211908-37234408 GCF_035609145.1 Eleutherodactylus coqui
ACAAAAATCTGTCATGTGCAGGAAAAAGGAGTAACAGCCCTCCACCGGGAAGGAAAGAGCGTGGAACCTACGGCACTGGAAAGTGGAATCCCCTCCACCTTCCATCCGGCGTGCTTCGGTCCCCCGACTCTCTGGAGCGCAACTTTCCCAGGTCGCCAAGGATGTCCCTACATACCGTGTCTTCAGGGAGGACTTTCTGCCGCGTCGACACTAAACAGCGTGCGTGCCACGTGTAATACCTAACCACTAAGCTAACTAGGTATAACGTGCAGCGGTCCTTGCCCTCCAGGTTTCTGAATGCCCCATACGCCCACTCAGGGTAGGAGAGGGCGGCTAGCCGAGGCCAGCCGATGGAAGCCCCCACCTGTTTGTAAACCTCTGCATTGTAGGGGCAATGAAGCAGGAAATGCTCCATGGTCTCCACTTGGGAGGCACATTGCTCGCGGGGACAGAACCTGTCATCCGCGTTCCTGTACTTCAAGTTGTCCCTTACATACAACTTCCCATGGAAGGAGCGCCAGGCCAGATCCCAAAATTTCTGGGGGACCCGTGTTGAGTTCAAAAGCAGCAGCCCCCCCTCCAGGTCCTTACCTGGGCAGTCCTTGAGGGCCAGTGGTTTCTGAAAGTGGGCGATCAAGACGCGCCTGTCGAGACATTGCCTCGTCAGGGATCTGATCTCCCCCACCCCCAGACCCCACCGACGTATCAGTTTCAGAACCGGAGCAACGTAAGCCGGGAGGTGTCCGTGTGGCGTGCGGAAATCCTTCACACGCCCTCCAGTCTCCCATTCCTGGAAGAACGGCCCGAACCATCCTTTGGCGGAAACTACCCACCAAGGAGCCCTTCCTGTATTCCAGAAGTTGGCTACGTTGGTCTTAAGAAATGTGTTTACGAGAAACACCACAGGGTTTACCATAGCCAAACCCCCAAGTCTCCTTGGTCGATATGTGATCTCCCGTTTGACTAGGTTCAGCCTGTTTCCCCATAACAGTTGGAAAAACAGGCTGTAGACCCGTGTCCAGAAAGGCTCTGGCAAGACACAGACGCTGCCCAAATAAATTAACAAGGGGAGCAGGAAAGTTTTGACAAGGCTCACCCTTTCTCTTAGGGACAAAGACCATCCCTTCCATTGGTCGACCTTCTGGCTGACATCCTTCAGTCTACCTTCCCAGTTTTTGGTGGGGTAATCACCCAGGTCGAATCGGATGCCCAGAATTTTGGCGCTCTCCTGGGGAGCTGGGAGGGTGTCCGGGAGCCTAAAGTCAGGCGCTCCCTCCCCCAGCCAGAGACTCTCACACTTTTCCCAGTTGACTTGGGATCCGGAAGCCTCCGAATACCTGACCACCTCCGACACCACGGCCTCCGCCTCCCCCTGGGAGGAGACGAAGATCGTGACATCATCGGCGTAGGCCCCCACCTTCAAGGCCGGACCCGGCCCTACCAGACCCGCCCTGACCCCCACCACCGGTCCGCTCCCTAACCGCCTTAAAAAGGGGTCGATCGCAAACGCGTATAGCAGGGGGCTCAAGGGACAGCCCTGGCGGACACCAGACCCTACCGAAAAGGGGCGCCCAACCCAACCGTTCACGAGCGGGAAACTCTCAGCCCCTCTGTACAAGATCTTTAACCATTCCACAAACCCCATCGGTAGACCATAGCGCAAGAGGACCAACCAGAGATACTCGTGGTTAACCCTGTCAAAAGCCTTTCTCTGGTCCAGGGACAGCAAGAACCCCCTCCAGTTCCCAGCCCTACTCTGCTCCACGGCCTCCCGGACACAACAGACATCACCTAACGTGCTTCGGCCTGGGACAGAGCAATGCTGGTCTGCCGAGAGCAGGTTCGGTGCAAAACGCACGAGCCGGCTGAAAAGAATCTTAGCCAGAACCTTCCGGTCCGTGTTGAGAAGAGCTATGGGCCTCCAATTCTCAATACGGGACGAATCTTTACCCTTTGACAGCATAATCAAGGCTGACTTCCTCATTGACTCCCGCAAACTGCCCAAGGATAGGCAGTCGTTAAAAATCTTGGCCAATAGGGGAGCCAATTGCTCCTTAAAAGTCTTGTAAAACTCGGACGTTAAGCCATCCGGACCTGGCGTTTTCTTGGGCCGAAGCCCATCAAAGGCCAGTCTCACTTCCTCTGCCGTGATAGGTTCTGTCAAAACGTGCAACCCGGAGACCACCCCCTCCTCCGAGATGGTTTGGGTCAGGAAACTAGAGACTCCATCTTTGTCCAGATCCCTCTCTGCCAGGAGCTCCGAGTAGAAGGATCTGACGATCTCCAGAATCTCTGAACTGGACCTCTTCAGGGATCCTGTACCATCCATCAGTCCCGTCACCAACTTACTTCTCACTGACATCTTGCAGTTCCTGTAGGGGTGGGGCGAGCGGAACTTCCCGTAATCCCTCTCCAGAACTAAAGATGTGTGCCTATCGTACTGGCACCTCCTGAGCAGAGATTTCACTCTGGTGACTTCCGTACGGTCGCCCCCAGTGGGGACGAGTTTTTTCTAGCCTCCTCCTCAGGCCCTGGTACACTCGGTACAAAGTCAGGGCCTTGAGGCTGGATAGCTCACGGAAGAATTTCGCTGCCCTCTTTTTGAAGACCTCCCACCACTCTGACTTACTATTGCAGAGGCCCATGAGTGGAATCTGGCTCTGAAGGAAATCCTCGAAGTACTGTCTCACCGCTTCTTCTTCCATGAGGGCCGGATTCAGCTTCCATAACCCCCTTCCCGCCTGAGGAGTTTCTGAAACATTCAGAGAAAAAGAAATCAAACAGTGATCAGAGAATTCCACCTCGGTCACCTCGAGAGGCGTCGAGATGGCCTCCTCCTTAACATAAAACCTATCTATTCTAGACCTGCAGCTACCTCGATGATATGTGAACACCGTGCTGCCTGAGGTGCCTCGAACGTGGACATCCTCCAGGCGGGCCTCACTCACTATGCTATTCAACGCGACGCTGTCATAGGCCAACCTGTCTCTGGCGCCTCCCCTATCTGAGGGCCTCGTGACGTTGTTGAAGTCCCCGCCAAAGACCACCCGTCGACCTGAAAAAAGATAGGGTTTAATCCTTGTGAAGAGGTCTTTCCTCTCGAATTTGGTTTGAGGACCGTAGACATTAATGAGCCGGAGCTCCTGCCCCTCTACAAGGACGTCTAACACCAGACATCTACCCATTTCTACTTCGATCACTCGTCGGCATGTGACATTTGCAGTCTTAAAAAGGACTACCACCCCGCTATATGGCTCGGCCGCAAGAGACCAGTAGGATGGTCCGTGTCTCCATTCTCTCCTTGTTTTGTGTATCAAACCGAGGTCAGCTAACCTGGTCTCTTGCAAAAATAAAATGTCGGCTTCAACGCGGCCGAGAAAATCAAAGGCCATGAATATTGCCGTATCAGACATTATGCTGGCAACATTAATACTTGCCAGTGTCAACGGGGAGAGTGCCGCCATAAGGAGTGATTAAAGTTAGACGGCCTTCCTCTTTCCACCTCCCTCCACCAACACAATGTCCCCACCTCCCTCCGCCCCCCGTTTGAGGCACACCGACATATCCATCCCAGACCCTGGCCCTCCACCCTCTGAAGATGGGTCGCCTTTGTCTGGGGGTTCCCTATCCCCCCCTCCCTCGGCAGGGACCGACTCTGCCGACGGGGGGGGGGGGGGCGCATACTGCTCTTGCTGGGCCCTGTCCGCCAGTTGTTTTTGGCACCGGCGAGACAGGATTTACCCCCTCCCCGTCCACTAGGGCGGGCAGGAGTGAGCCTGTCTCACTGACATTCTCCAGGGCCTGGAAGCGGTTTGACTCCTCCAGGGGGGAGCCGGCCACGCTTTCCTTTGGCATTTGGTTTTTTGTTGTGGTTTGGATTTTTTGGGGTTTAACCGAGGAGGAAGGCCCGACCTTCCTCCGGCGCTTCTTTCTCTTGTTCTGTGTCCAGTCCTGGCCACCCTCATCCACACTGTCTTCACTTGGATGGGAATTGCAGGACCGGAAGCCGCCTCCTCCGACTCTATTCTCCTAACCTCCTCATTCAGCTCGCTCTCCCACAGAGGTCTCGCAGGAGTCTCGGAAACAGGACGCCCTTTGGGCGAGAGGCTCAGGGACGCCTTCCCTGGTGGAGGCGGAGCCCTCGCACTCGCACGGGCTACCCTGCCCTTGTCGCGACTAACTGGGCAGGGTCTGTTTTCGCTCACTGAGCCCCCTTGGCCTGCGCCTCCACTCGTCCCCTCCCCTGCAGAGAACCCAAAAACCGGGGTCCCCACCGTGGGCGGGGCGGCGTCAGCCCGAGCCAGAGGGCAGCGGCTGAACGGGTGACCAGTCTCACCACACAGGTGACACCTAATTGTCCGACACGATGCGGCAGGGTGGCCCACCCCCCCACAGTGAGCGCAGACCAAGGTGTCACAGGCCGCGCTGAAGTGGGTAGGGTCGCCACACCGGTGACAGACTTTCGGCTGCCCCTGGTAGAAAGCTAGAATCCTGTCCCTCCCCAGGTATGCTGAGGAGGGTATGTGAGAAACCGAGTGACCTGATCGATTCAACTTGACCATGAAAGACCATGCGCCAGACCAAATGCCATGCTCGTCTCTAATCTTTGTTCCGAAACCTAAAACTGTTCCATATCTGGCCAGCCACGTGTGGATTATGTGGAAAGAAAGGGACTCATTACGGGTGAGAATGGTCACTTTCTTCATGGTGTCCTGGCGGGACACTGCCTCAATCTTAAAGTCCCGCCAGACGGGCTGGTCCTTCACCAGCATATAATTTGACCAGAAGAGCTCCAGCCCCTCTGGTTTTACAAAGCTGATGTCGAACTGTTTGCTAGTGTGAGGATGTATTAAGGCGAAGATGTCCTCCACCTTGAAGCTCATCCCAAGGAGCAGCTCAACAACTGTCCCCCTCGATGGACACACCTCACTGCCGATCCATATATGACGGGCCACATTCCTCCTACCACCATTCTGCCCGCTTGTAGGGAGTGACCAGCCTCCCACATCCTCTCGGAAAGCTGATAACCCGAAACGTTGCACCCACGGGTTCGTGTCGATCCGCACTTCCCTACTGTGACGAAGGGGGCACCCCGCTGTAGTCCGTTGAGGAGTATGCGGCTAGGGTCCGAACTAGCGCCCCCAGACAAAGAACCCACCGCTCCCCCAGAGACCACACCAGCGTAACTGCGGGTGCCGGGAGTCACCGGGGGAGCTGATGGACCCGCCACAGGCGCTGCCGCTCCTCCCCCCCCCCCCCCCCCGCGCGCACTCGCTCCAGCCCCACTCACTCCAGTCTCACTCATTCCTGTTTTGTCTTTACCTACACTCGCCCTCCACACACTCTTTCCCTTACCCGCCTCCCCCTTAGTACCTGACTCCACACTTACCTCCCCCCCCCATCCCTCCAGCATTCACTTCCACATCCATCACAACCTGCCCTACCGCCCCCTCCACAGTGCTCCCCTGAGAAGGTGGCATGGGGGCCGGCTGGCCAGCTGCTGCTGTACCCCGGGCTAGTGGCCCGAAGACCAAAATCTCCTGCTGCATTGCCTTTTGGGTTTTCTTACCCTTCTTTGCTTTGATTTTGAAATCCTCCTCTGGCATGTCATTGCCGAAGACCATCTTGTTGGGATCCCTTATCGGGGACTCGATGACTTGGATCAAGGACATCAGGAATCCTCCTGCTCCCTCCTCTGCGCCTGACTCCTTATCCGACCTTTCGTTTGGGCTCTGTTGCCGGGGGGGATGCTCGCATCAGAATCTGTGTCGGTCTGTGGCTCCTCCCCCCGCGCCTGGGGGGCCACCCCCTGCCCCTGTGCAACGACTCTCTCCGTCACTGGTGCTGCCGCCGCACCCTCCCTGTTGTGCCCCAGCACCGCTGCTGGGCCCTTCCTGCTGTGGGGTGGCACCGCAGCCACTCCACCAGACTTGGTTTGGGGCACCACTGCCCCGCCCACTCCGCCCTCCGCAACTGCCTTCCCTTGCGACGGCACGGTGCCGCTGACTGCCTTAAGGGGTGCCGCCACCCCGTCCTACTTCTGCCCCCCCTGGGGCTCTGGTTTGCTGCCGTACTTGCACTGCGGGGCCACGCCCCCCCGTAACGACACCGCGCCGCCACTTACAGAGGCCGCGCCCCCCCAGCGATGCTGCCGCAGCACCCACTTGCGGGGCCACGCCCCCGAGGCCGCGCCTCCCTGCGGCGTCACCGCAACGCCTCCCGAGGCCGTGCTTCCCCCTGACGTCACCGCGACGTCCCGCGGGGCCACGCCTCCCTGTGACGCCACCGCGGCGACCTGCGAGGCCACTCCTCCCTGCGGCATCACCGCAACGCTTCCCGAGGCCGTGCCTCCTTCTGACGTCACCGCGACGTTCCGCGAGGCCACGCCTCCCTGTGACATCACCGCGACGCCCGATGCCTCCGGAGCCACGCCCCCCTGCGATGGTGCTGCTGGCTTGACTGACTTGATTGTATCAGCCGGTTTGGTTACATCAGCTGGCTGTGGATCCGTAGTCACACCCGGGATTTCCTTATCAGGCTTCTGGACTCTGAAAACAACTACTGAGCATGGTTTGGTCACACCTCCAGAGCCTCTCCTCTCCTTGGCTGGCGACTGGTAAGTCTCCTCTGCTGGTTTTACTTCACCTTGCTTGCTGCTGCCCTGTATAGGCTTCTTGAGGGGTGTACCAGCGGGGTCACCCTCTTTACTCCGCCCCCCTGGTTTGCGCTGGCAGCCCCTGGGGTTTTGCCAAAATCCCTGGCTGTATAACCTCCTTCATTTGTGGTTTCACCTGTTTCCCAGGGGTGTATACGGGTGTAGTACCCTGGGGTGCTAGAGGGGGGGGAAACTTTCCCGTCTCCGTTGTCCTCGCCCCCGGACCCTCTCTCCGACCCCGAGAAGTGCGCTGGACTTGCCCTCCACGCCTTCCCGTCTCTCTCCGCAGGCAGATCTTGAATGCCTGTCAGGCATGGCCGTGCGGACTGGCCACCCGACGTACCTTGGGTTTCTGGGACCAGTAGCTCCCCACCATCCCTGGCTGGTCCCCCCCAGGAGATGGTGGCTGCTCCTGGCTGGAGCTCCACTTGGCTCGCCCTCCGGTTCTCCGAGGAGAGGGAGATACTGACGTCCTCTCACACTGAGCTCCTGCTCCAACTGAATCAGGACACACCCACAAGCACCAGCAGCTGGAACTCTTTTATTATAAATTTGTAAAACATTACAAAACTGATCATATTTCATCTGATAACATAACTAACAAACCAAGAACTGATCATGTTTCACCTGACATCATACCTAACAAAAAGACTAGGCATAACTGCATAGAATGTTCATTTCATCCACTTTCCGTGTCTTGTCCATAATGTCCCGCTTTGGTGCGTCAGCCGTGTGTCTTAACTTTGCCATGCTCCCGTGCCGAAGCGCGTGTGGAGGGAAAAAGAAAAGAAACCCATGTCAGACCACTCATCACAACATACAAAAACCCTTGGGGGAGGGAGGAAATGCCCTGCGGCAGCTACCCCTATGTCGGGTCCGCCCCTCACCCCCATAAAATAAGCCCATATATAGATGTACACATATCTACAAACAGTAATTTTTTTTTTTTTTTTATAATCACCCCACAACGAAAAACATTACAAACTAGCAAACCGGGACCCTTGGGTGTGGTTTCGCTAGGAAAAAAATTTATATATATATATATATATATATATATATATATATATATATATTTATTTATTTTATTCCCCCCCCCCCCCCCCAGGGGGGAAGGAAATAAAAGAAGAAAATCCAACCAAAATGGTAAAACATTTTTCCCTTACACCTAAACAAACCCCAACACAAGCATAACACTTTTTTTTTTTCCCAAAACATAAACATACATGAAAAACCATACATTACCCCTTTGAGGAACCAGGGCAGATGTCCAAAAACCCTATGCCCACGTACCTGCTTTGAAAAACAAAAATCTGTTAAGTGCAGGAAAAGGGGTAACAGCCCTCCATCGGGGAGGAGAGAGCGTGGAACCTACGGCACTGGAAAGTGAAAACCCCTCCACCTTCCATCCGGCGTGCCTCGGTCCCCCGACTCTCTGGAGCGCAACTTTCCCAGGTCGCCAAGGATGTCCCTACATACTGTGTCTACAGGGAGGACTTTCTGCCGCATCGACACTAAACAACGTGCGTGCCACGTGTAATACCTAACCACTAGACTAACTAGGTATAACGTGCAGCGGTCCTTGCCCTCCAGATGTCTGAACGCCCCATACGCCCACTCGGGGTAGGAGAAGGCAGCTAGCCGAGGCCAGCCGATGGAAGCCCCCACCTGTTTGTAAACCTCTGTATTGTAGGGGCACTGAAGCAGAAAATGCTCCATGGTCTCCACTAGGGAGGCACATTGCTCACGGGGGCAGAATCTGTCATCTGCGTTTCTGTACTTCAGGTTGTCCCTTACATACAACTTCCCATAGAAGGAGCGCCAGGCCAGATCCCAAAACTTCTGGGGGACCCGTGTTGAGTTCAAAAGCAGCAGCCCCCCCTCCAGGTGCTTACCTGGGCAGTCCTTGAGGGCCAGCGGTTTTTGGAAGTGGGCGATCAAGACACGTCTGTCGAGACACCGCCTCGCCAGGGATCTGATCTCCCCCACCCCCAAACCCCACCGACGTATCACTTTCAGAACCGGAGCAGCGTAAGCCGGGAGGTGTCCGTGTGGCGTGCGGAAATCCTTCACACGCCCTCCAGTCTCCCATTCCTGGAAGAACGGCCCAAACCATCCTTTGGCGGCGACTACCCACCAAGAAGCCCTTCCCGTATTCCAGAAGTTGGCTACGTTGGTCTTAAGAAATGTGTTTACGAGTAACACCACAGGGTTTACCATAGCCAAACCCCCAAGTCTCCTTGGTCGATATGTGATCTCCCGTTTGACTAGGTTCAGCCTGTTTCCCCATAACAGTTGGAAAAACAGGCTGTAGACCCGTGTCCAGAAAGGCTCTGGCAAGACACAGACGCTGCCCAAATAAATTAACAAGGGGAGCAGGAAAGTTTTGACAAGGCTCACCCTTTCTCTTAGGGACAAAGACCATCCCTTCCACTGGTCGACCTTCTGGCTGACATCCTTCAGTCTACCTTCCCAATTTTTGGTGGGGTAATCATCCTGGTCGAATCGGATGCCCAGAATTTTGGCGCTCTCTTGGGGAGCTGGGAGGGTGTCCGGGAGCCTAAAATCAGGCGCTCCCTCCCCCAGCCAGAGACTCTCACACTTTTCCCAGTTGACTTGGGATCCGGAAGCCTCCGAATACCTGACCACCTCCGACACCACGGCCTCCGCCTCCCCCTGGGAGGAGACGAAAATCGTGACATCAGCGTAGGCCACCACCTTCAAGGCCGGACCCGGCCCTACCAGACCCGCCCTGATCCCCACCACCGGTCCGCTCCCCAACCGCCTTAAAAAGGGGTCGATTGCGAACGCGTATAGTAGGGGGCTCAAGGGACAGCCCTGGCAGACACCAGACCCTACCGAAAAGGGGCGCCCAACCCAACCGTTCACAAGCGGGAAACTCTCAGCCCCTCTGTACAAGATCTTTAACCATTCCACAAACCCCATCGGTAGACCATAGCGCAGGAGGACCAACCAGAGATACTCGTGGTTAACCCTGTCAAAAGCCTTTCTCTGATCCAGGGACAGCAAGAACCCCCTCCAGTTCCCAGCCCTACTCTGCTCCATGGCCTCCCGGACACAACAGACAGCACCTAGCATGCTTCGGCCAGGGACAGAGCAATGCTGGTCTGCCGAAAGGAGGCTCGGTGCAAAACACACGAGCCGGCTGAAAAGTATCTTAACCAGAACCTTCCGGTCCGTGTTGAGAAGAGCTATGGGCCTCCAATTCTCAATACGGGACGAATCTTTACCCTTTGACAGGACAATCAAGGCTGACTTCCTCATTGACTCCGGCAACCTGCCTGAGGATAGGCAGTCGTTAAAAATCTCAGCCAATAGGGGAGCCAATTGCTCCTTAAAAGCTTTGTAAAACTCGGACGTTAAGCCGTCCGGACCTGGCGTTTTCTTGGGCCGAAGCCCATCAAAGGCCAGTCTCACTTCCTCTGCCGTGATGGGTTCTGTCAAATGTGCAACCCGGAGACCACCCCCTCCTCCGAGATGGTTTGGGTCAGGAAACTAGAGACTCCATCTTTGTCCAGATCCCTCTCTGCCAGGAGCTCCGAGTAGAAGGATCTGACGATCTCCAGAATCTCTGAACTGGACCTCTTCAGGGATCCTGTATCAGCCATCAGTCCCGTCACCAACTTACTTCTCACTGACATCTTACAGTTCCTGTAGGGGTCGGGTGAGCGGAACTTCCCGAAATCCCTCTCCAGAACCAAAGATGCGTGCCTATCGTACTGGCACTTCCTGAGCAGAGATTTCACTCTGGTGACTTCCGTACGGTCGCCCCCAGTGGAGACGAGTTTCTCTAGCCTCCTCCTCAGGCCCTGGTACACTCGGTACAAAGTCAGGGCCCTGAGGCTGGATAGCTCACGGAAGAATTTCGCTGCCCTCTTTTTGAAGACCTCCCACCACTCTGACTTACTATTGCAGAGGCCCATGAGTGGAATCTGGCTCTGAAAGAAATCCTCGAAGTACTGTCTCACCGCTTCTTCTTCCATTAGGGCCGGATTCAGCTTCCATAACCCCCTTCCCGCCTGAGGAGTTTCTGAAACATTCAGAGAAAAAGAAATCAAACAGTGATCAGAGAATTCCACCTCGGTCACCTCGAGAGGCGTCGAGATGGCCTCCTCCTTAACATAAAACCTATCTATTCTAGACCTACAGCTACCTCGATGATATGTGAACACCCTGCCGCCTGAGGTGCCTCGAACGTGGACATCCTCCAGGTGGGCCTCACTCACTATGCTATTCAACGCGACGCTGTCATAGGCCAACCTGTCTCTAGCGCCTCCCCTATCTGAGGACCTCATGACGTTATTGAAGTCCCCGCCAAAGACCACCAGTCGACCTGAAAAAAGATAGGGTTTAATCCTTGTGAAGAGGTCTTTCCTCTCGAACTTGGTTTGAGGACCGTAGACATTAATGAGCCGGAGCTCCTGCCCCTCCACAAGGACGTCTAACACCAGACACCTACCCATTTCTACTTCGATCACTCGTCGGCATGTGACATTTGCAGTCTTAAAAAGGACTGCCACCCCGCTATACGGCTCGGCCGCAAGAGACCAGTAGGATGGTCCGTGCCTCCACTCTCTCTTTGCTTTATGTATCAAACCGAGGTCAGTTAACCTGGTCTCTTGCAAAAATAAAATGTCGACTTCAACGCGGCCGAGAAAATCAAAGGCCATAAATCTTGCCGTATCAGACATTATGCTGGCAACATTAATACTTGCCAGCGTCAACGGGGAGAGTGCCGCCATAAGGAGTGATTAAAGTTAGACGGCCTTCCTCTTCCCACCTCCCTCCACCAACGCAATGTCCCCACCTCCCTCCGCCCCCCGTTTGAGGCACACTGACATATCCATCCCAGTCCCTGGTCCTCCAACCTCTGAGGATGGGTCGCCTTTGTCTGGGGGTTCCCTATCCCCCTCTCTCTCGGCAGGGGCCGACTCTGCCGACGGGGGGCCGCATACCGCTCTTCCCGGGCCCTGTCCGCCAGTTGTTTTTGGCGCCGGTGGGGCAGGATTTACCCCCCCCCCCCCCCGTCCACTGGGGCAGGCAGGAGTGAGCCTGTCTCGCCGACATTCTCCAGGGCCCGGAAGCGGTTTGACTCCTCCAGGGGGGAGCCGGCCTCGCTTTCCTTTGGCATTTGGTTTTTCGTTGGGGTTTGGATTTTTTGGGGTTTAGCCGAGGAGGAAGGCCCGACCTTCCTCCGGCGCCTCTTTCTCTTGTTCTGTGTCCAGTCCTGGCCACCCTCATCCACACTGTCCTCACTTGGATGGGAACTTGCAGGACCGGAAGCCGCCTCCTCCGCGTCTATTCTCCTAACCTCCTCGTTCAGCTCGCTCTCCAGCAGAGGTCTCGCAGGAGTCTCGGAAACAAGAAGCCCTTTGGGCGCGAGGCTCAGGGACACATTCCCTGGTGGAGGCGGAGCCCTCGCACCCGCACGGGCTACCCTGCGCTTGTCGCGACTAACCGGGCGGGGTCTGTTTTCGCTCACTTAACTCCTTTGGCCCGCGCCTCCGCTCGACCCCCTCCCCTGCAGAGAACCCAAAAACCAGGGTCCCCACCAGCGAGCGCAGACCAAGGTGTCACAGGCCGCGCTGAAGTGGGTAGGGTCGCCGCACCGGTGGCAGACTTTCGGCTGCCCCTGGTAGAAAGCTAGAATCCTGTCCCTCCCCAGGTATGCTGAGGAGGGTATGTGAGAAACCGATGGACCAGATCTGTTGAACTTTACCATGAACGACCATGCGTCTGACCAAATGCTGTGTTCGTCTCTGATCTTACTACCATACCCCAGAACTGTTCCGAACCTGGCCAGCCACGTATGGATTACGTGGCAAGAAAGGGACTCATTACGAGTAAGAATGGTCACTTTCTTCGTGGTGTCCTGGCGGGACACTGCCTCCACCCTAAAGTCCTGCCAGACGGGCTGGTCCTTCACCAGCATGTAATTGGACCAGAAGAGCTCCAGCCCCTCTGGTTTTACAAAACTGATGTCGAACTCTTTGGTAGTGTGAGGATGTATCAAGGCGAAGATGTCCTCCACCTTGAAGCTCATCCCAAGGAGCAGCTCAACAACTGTCCCCCTCGATGGACACACCTCACTGCCGATCCATATAAGACGGGCCTTCCACCATTCTGCCCGCTTGTAGGGAGTGACCAGCCTCCCACATCCTCTCGGAAAGCTGATAACCCGAAACGCCTCACCCACAGGTTCGTGTCGACCCGCACCCCCCCTACTGTGACGAAGGGGGCACCCCGCTGTAGTCCGTCGAGGAGTATGCGGCTTGGGTCTGAACTAGCGCCCCCAGACAAAGGACCCACCGCTCCCCCAGAGACCACTCCGGCGTAACTAAGGGGGCCGGGGGAGCCGACGGTCCTGCCACAGGCGCTACCGCCCCCCCCCCCCCCCCCCGCACTCGCTGCAGCCCCACTCACTCCAGTCCCATTCATTCCTGTTTTGACTTTACCTACACTCGCCCTCCGCACACTCTTTCCCTTACCCTCCTCCACGCGTACCTCCACCCCCATCCCACCAGCATTCACCTCCATACTTGCCCCTTCATCCATCACAGCCTCCCCCACCGCCCCCTCCACAGCGCTCCCTTGAGCAGGTGGCACGGGGGCCAGCTGGCCAGCTGCTGCTGTATGCCGGACTAGTGGCCCGAAAACCAGAATCTCCTGCTGCATTGGGGTTTTCTTACCCTTCTTCTCTTTGATTTTGAAGTCCTCCTCTGGCATATCGTCGCCGAAAACCATCCTATTGGGATCCTTTTTTGGGGACTCGATGGTTTGGATTAAGGACATCAGGTATCCTCCTGCTCCCTCCTCTGCGCCTGACTCCTTATCCGGCCCCTCACTTGGGCTCTGTTGCCGGGGGGCGATGCTCGCATCAGAATCTGTGTCGGTCTGTGGCTCCTCCCCTCGCGCCTGGGGGGCCGCCCCCTGACCCTGTGCAACGACTCTCTCCAGCTCTGGTGCGGCCGCCGCACCCTTCCTGTTGTGCCCCAGCACCGCTGCTGAGCTCTACCTGCTGTGAGGTGGCACCGCAGCCACTCCACCAGACTTGGCTTGGGGCACCGCTGCCCCGCCCACTCCGACCTCTGCAACCGCCTTCCCTTGCAACGACACGGCGCCGCTGACTGCCTTAAGGGGTGCCGCCACCCCGTCTTTCCTCTGGCCCCCCTGGGGCTCTGGTTTACTGCTGCACTGGCACTGAGGGGGCATGACCCCCTGCGACACCGCTGCCGCACCTCCCTGCGGGGCCACGCCCCCCCGTGACGACACCGCGCCGCCACTCAGAGGCCACGCCCCGCCGCGATGCTGCCGCAGCACCCTCCTTCGGGGCCACGCCCCCCGAGGCCGCGCCTCCCTGCGGCGTCACCGCGAGGCCCCGCCTCCCTGCGACGCCACCGCGGTGACCCGCGAGGCCACGCCTCCTTGCGACGTCACCACGACGCCTCCTGAGGCCGTACCTCCCCATGACGCCACCGCGACGTCCCGCGAGGTCCCGCCTCCTTGTGCCGCCACCGCGGCGACCCACGAGGCCACGCCTCCCTGCGATGTCACCGCAACGCCCGATGCCTCCGGGCCCACGCCCCCCCTGCGATGGTGCCGCTGGCCTGACTGTTTCAACTGGCTTGATTGTATCAGCTGGCTGTGGATCCGTGGTTACACCCGAAACTTCCTTATCAGGCTTCTGACCTCTGAAAAGAACCACTGAGCATGGTTTGATCACACCTCCAGAGCCTCTCCTCTCCTCTGCTGGCGACTGGTAAGTCTCCTCTGCAGGTTTTACTTCACCTTGCTTGCTGCCTTGTATAGGCTTCTTGGGAGGCGTACCAGCAGGGTCATCCTCCTTTCTTCGCCCCCCTGCTGGTTTGCACTGGCAGCGCCTGGGGTTTTGCCAAGATCCCTGGCTGTACCACCTCCTTCATCTGTGGTTTAACCTGTTTCCCCGGGGTGCCTGCGGGTGTAGTACCCTGGGGTGCTGGAGGGGGGCTAACTTTCCCGTCCCCGTTGTCCTCGCTCCCGGACCCGCTCTCCGACCCCGAGAAGTGCGCTGGACTTGCTCTCCATGTTTCCCCGACTCTCTCCGCAGGCAGATCTTGAATGCCTGGTAGGCATGGCCGTGCGGTCTGGCCACCCGACGTACCTTGGGTTTCTGGGACCAGTAGCTCCCCACCATCCCTGGCTGGTCCCCCCAGGAGATGGTGGCTGCTCCTGGCTGGAGCTCCACTTGTCTCGACCTCCGGTTCTCCGAGGAGAGGGAGATGCTGACATCCTCTCACACGGAGCTCCTGCTCCAACTGTGTCAGGACACACCCACAAGCACCAGCAGCCGAAATTACCGCGGCTGCTGGCACCAGACTTGCCCTCCAACGGATCCTCGTTAAAGGATTTAAAGTGTGCTCATTCCAATTACAGGGCCTCGAAAGAGTCCTGTATTGTTATTTTTCGTCACTACCTCCCCGAGTCGGGAGTGGGTAATTTGCGCGCCTGCTGCCTTCCTTGGATGTGGTAGCCATTTCTCAGGCTCCCTCTCCGGAATCGAACCCTGATTCCCCGTTACCCGTGGTCACCATGGTAGGCGCAGAAAGTACCATCGAAAGTTGATAGGGCAGACGTCCGAATGGATCGTCGCCGCCACGGCAGGGCGGTGCGATCTGCCCGAGGTTATCTAGAGTCGCCAAGGCGGCCGGGGGGCGGCGGGCGAGCGCCCGGGTGCGCCGCGCAGCCCGGACGGGGGAGGACCCCACGCCCGGCGCGTGGCGCCCCCTTGGCGGGCCGCCGCGGGCCACACCCGGATTGGTTTTGGTCTGATAAATGCACGCATCCCTGGGGGTCAGCGCTCGTCGGCATGTATTAGCTCTAGAATTACCACAGTTATCCGAGTAACTGGTTTGGAGCGATCAAAGGAACCATAACTGATTTAATGAGCCATTCGCAGTTTCACTGTACCGGCCGTGTGTACTTACACGTGCATGGCTTAATCTTTGAGACAAGCATATGCTACTGGCAGGATCAACCAGGTAGCCGCCGAGGGGAGCCGACGGGGACCGCTCCACCGTCCACCTCTCTCTCTCTCTCCCTCTCTCGGAGGCTCGTCGCCCGAGGCGCACGGGCCTCGGCCGGCCGGGGGTGAAAAGGGCTCCACCCCCCGCGGGAAGGGGACACGCGCTGGCGCCCAGACGCGGGAGCGTTGACCCGGGGCTTCCCTTCTCCGCCGAGGGGGTCGCCCACTGATGGAGCGAGCATGGGCGGCGGGGGTGCAACACCCCCTCCTGTCTCGCTCTCCGGGAAAAACGCATTCTTCTGCGGGCCGCCGTCCCCTATCCCCGCCGCTCTGGCCCGCCCGCCTCGGCCGAAGCCCGAGGGGACAGGCGGGGGTCCTTCACGCTCGGGAAAACCGTCACCAAAACAAAGGGGGCCACGCCCCACTCTCGGCCGCCCTGAGGCGGGAGAGCCCGGGTCGTTCTCTCTCTCGGCGTCGACCCCCGACGCCATCGCACGGTGCCTGGGAAAGGGCTGCATCCCTCAGCCACGCGTCCCCCGGAGTACTCCCCCCGCAGGGGGCTCCGCGAGGTATCTTGACGCAGGGTCGCTCGCCTTCTTCTGCCTCGGACCGTCTGTGCGAAGCCAACCTCCCCGTGGGAGGGTAGTCGGAAGGGGGTCGCCCGTCCTCGCGACCCCGGCGGAGGGGGCCCAGGGCGGGACTCTGGACAGGAGGAACGCCCGCTCGTCCCTTCCCCATCGTCGAGAGCTGTACGCCGGTGGGTGAACCTGCTCGCCGGAGTTTGTCCGGGGCTTGGTGGGAGGGCTAGGCCCTTGAGGTCCTTCCCCGGACAGGGGGCGCAGTGAGGGTCCCCTGGCCGCGCCGGCTCTCCCGTTGACCCACTCTCTCGCGTGGGATGGTGTGCGGAAGGCCTCGGCCCGGCATCTCAGAGGGGTTCTCCCGGGCAGCCAGCCAGCCCGTTGGCCCGGCGGCCTGCACAGGCGGAGTGGGGACTCTTGCTCTCAGTGGCTCTGCCCCAGGGGGTGCGGGGTCGCGGCAGAGGGGAGGCCGCGGTGCTTCGAGTTTGAGAAATAGTCATTTTGTCAAAGACCGCACACCGCTCGTTCCCTTATATGCAAAAAAGGTGTTGGCCCTGACGTTTTGCGAGGCCTTATTTTACCGTTGTCAGCGCTATCAGGGGAAACAGGCCCGCTCCTTCCGCCTCCCTGGAACCGTGCCTCGGCACGGAGGGCCCAGGATTACCCTCATACCGGTTCTCATGACATGCATTGACACTCGGCTCAGCCCCGGCAGCTGCCGCTCCCGCCGCCCTGGCCAGCCGGGTCCGCCCCCCTGGCCGACCCCTGGAGCGTTTGGACTTTGTCATTTTTTCTCCAAGACTCGTCTCTGCCAACTGCCAAGCACTTCAGCAGGGGCTGCCGCGGGCTGTTCCCCGCCTTCTGGGTGTCCTGCCCTGCAACACCGGAGGCTCAGGTAGGGTCTTGTGCAGCTACTGGTAGGTGCACTCAGGGGACCCTCTGCAGCCGCCCGGGGCAACCTCTGCAGACAGCACACTGCTGCCAAACACCCGCTCTCCATCACCAGCCAGCCCCTCTGCATACATCTGCTGGGGGTGCTTTTTTGACTTCCCCCATTTTGGCCTATGGGAAAATGCTAACAGGAAAACCTCCAAAGTCATGCCAACCACCTGGAACTCCAGCCCGGCCTGGAGCTACTGGTTTGTCCCCTTCCCGGTTCTCAGGACCTGCATTGACACTCGGCTCAGCCCCGGCAGCTGCAGCTCCCGCCGGCCCGGCCAGCCGGGTCCGCCCCCCTGGCCGGCGCCTGGAGCGTTTGGACTTTGTCATTTTTTCTCCAAGACTCATCTCTGCCAACTGCCGCGGGCTTCAGCAGGGGCTGCCGCGGGCTGTGCCCGCCATCCTGGGTGTCCCGCCTGCCCGCGCAGGCAGCTAGGACAGGGTTCTCAGCAAAGCCTGGGAGGCGCTCTCAGGGGGGGGCCTCCGCAGCCCCCCAAGGTGGCTTCGTACACCTCTTGAACGTGGCGCCCGGCCGCTCGGAGGGCGGGGTCTGCCCGGGCAGTCAGCCAGCCTGTCGGCCCTGCGGCCTGGACAGGTGGAATTGGGACAAGCCTAGGCTACTGGGCGGGATCGACCAGGTAGCCGCCGTGGGGGAACAACCTGGACGTCTCGCGCCGTCGCGGACCACCGTCCTCAGTCTCTCGCTTTCACTCTCAGAGGGAGGCCGCACGAGGCGCACGGGCCTCGAGCGGCTTGGGGCGGAAGGCCCCCCCGGGAGGGCTCCACCCCACAGTAAGGTAACGTGCCCGCGCGCGTTTGCGCAGTCTGCCTCGGCCCGGCATCTCGGAGGTGGTCGCCCGGGCAATCAGCCAGCCTGTCCGCCCCGCGGCCTGGACAGGCGGAGTGGGGACAAGCCTAGGCTACCGGCGGGAGCGACCGGGCAGCCGCCGTGGGGGAACAACCTGGACGTCTCGCGCCGTCGCGGACCACCGTCCTACATCTCTCTCCCTCTCTCGGAAGGGGGGCCGCCCGAAGCACACGGGCCTCGGGCGGCCAGGGGTGGAAGGGGCAGCCTCAAGAAGGAGCGAGACTGGCCGGCGGGGGTGGAACACCTCCTCATGTCTCGCTCCTTGGGAAAAGCGCGTCGACCGCGGGCCGCCGTCCCCTATCCCCGTTCTGGACCGCCCGCCTTGGCCGAAGCCCGAGGGGACAGGCGGGGGTCCTTCACGCTCGGGAAAACCGTCACCAAAACAAAGGGGGCCACGCCCCACTCTCGGCCGCCCTGAGGCGGGAGAGCCCGGGTCGTTCTCTCTCTCGGCGTCGACCCCCGACGCCATCGCACGGTGCCTGGGAAAGGGCTGCATCCCTCAGCCACGCGTCCCCCGGAGTACTCCCCCCGCAGGGGGCTCCGCGAGGTATCTTGACGCAGGGTCGCTCGCCTTCTTCTGCCTCGGACCGTCTGTGCGAAGCCAACCTCCCCGTGGGAGGGTAGTCGGAAGGGGGTCGCCCGTCCTCGCGACCCCGGCGGAGGGGGCCCAGGGCGGGACTCTGGACAGGAGGAACGCCCGCTCGTCCCTTCCCCATCGTCGAGAGCTGTACGCCGGTGGGTGAACCTGCTCGCCGGAGTTTGTCCGGGGCTTGGTGGGAGGGCTAGGCCCTTGAGGTCCTTCCCCGGACAGGGGGCGCAGTGAGGGTCCCCTGGCCGCGCCGGCTCTCCCGTTGACCCACTCTCTCGCGTGGGATGGTGTGCGGAAGGCCTCGGCCCGGCATCTCAGAGGGGTTCTCCCGGGCAGCCAGCCAGCCCGTTGGCCCGGCGGCCTGCACAGGCGGAGTGGGGACTCTTGCTCTCAGTGGCTCTGCCCCAGGGGGTGCGGGGTCGCGGCAGAGGGGAGGCCGCGGTGCTTCGAGTTTGAGAAATAGTCACTTTGTCAAAGACCGCACACCGCTCGTTCCCTTATATGCAAAAAAGGTGTTGGCCCTGACGTTTTGCGAGGCCTTATTTTACCGTTGTCAGCGCTATCAGGGGAAACAGGCCCGCTCCTTCCGCCTCCCTGGAACCGTGCCTCGGCACGGAGGGCCCAGGATTACCCTCATACCGGTTCTCATGACATGCATTGACACTCGGCTCAGCCCCGGCAGCTGCCGCTCCCGCCGCCCTGGCCAGCCGGGTCCGCCCCCCTGGCCGACCCCTGGAGCGTTTGGACTTTGTCATTTTTTCTCCAAGACTCGTCTCTGCCAACTGCCAAGCACTTCAGCAGGGGCTGCCGCGGGCTGTTCCCCGCCTTCTGGGTGTCCTGCCCTGCAACACCGGAGGCTCAGGTAGGGTCTTGTGCAGCTACTGGTAGGTGCACTCAGGGGACCCTCTGCAGCCGCCCGGGGCAACCTCTGCAGACAG
Organism: Eleutherodactylus coqui; assembly: GCF_035609145.1. Lineage (NCBI taxonomy): Eukaryota > Metazoa > Chordata > Amphibia > Anura > Eleutherodactylidae > Eleutherodactylus > Eleutherodactylus coqui. Next base: position 37,231,495 of record NC_089844.1, read on the forward strand.
CACACTGCTGCCAAACACCCGCTCTCCATCACCAGCCAGCCCCTCTGCATACATCTGCTGGGGGTGCTTTTTTGACTTCCCCCATTTTGGCCTATGGGAAAATGCTAACAGGAAAACCTCCAAAGTCATGCCAACCACCTGGAACTCCAGCCCGGCCTGGAGCTACTGGTTTGTCCCCTTCCCGGTTCTCAGGACCTGCATTGACACTCGGCTCAGCCCCGGCAGCTGCAGCTCCCGCCGGCCCGGCCAGCCGGGTCCGCCCCCCTGGCCGGCGCCTGGAGCGTTTGGACTTTGTCATTTTTTCTCCAAGACTCATCTCTGCCAACTGCCGCGGGCTTCAGCAGGGGCTGCCGCGGGCTGTGCCCGCCATCCTGGGTGTCCCGCCTGCCCGCGCAGGCAGCTAGGACAGGGTTCTCAGCAAAGCCTGGGAGGCGCTCTCAGGGGGGGGGCCTCCGCAGCCCCCCAAGGTGGCTTCGTACACCTCTTGAACGTGGCGCCCGGCCGCTCGGAGGGCGGGGTCTGCCCGGGCAGTCAGCCAGCCTGTCGGCCCTGCGGCCTGGACAGGTGGAATTGGGACAAGCCTAGGCTACTGGGCGGGATCGACCAGGTAGCCGCCGTGGGGGAACAACCTGGACGTCTCGCGCCGTCGCGGACCACCGTCCTCAGTCTCTCGCTTTCACTCTCAGAGGGAGGCCGCACGAGGCGCACGGGCCTCGAGCGGCTTGGGGCGGAAGGCCCCCCCGGGAGGGCTCCACCCCACAGTAAGGTAACGTGCCCGCGCGCGTTTGCGCAGTCTGCCTCGGCCCGGCATCTCGGAGGTGGTCGCCCGGGCAATCAGCCAGCCTGTCCGCCCCGCGGCCTGGACAGGCGGAGTGGGGACAAGCCTAGGCTACCGGCGGGAGCGACCGGGCAGCCGCCGTGGGGGAACAACCTGGACGTCTCGCGCCGTCGCGGACCACCGTCCTACATCTCTCTCCCTCTCTCGGAAGGGGGGCCGCCCGAAGCACACGGGCCTCGGGCGGCCAGGGGTGGAAGGGGCAGCCTCAAGAAGGAGCGAGACTGGCCGGCGGGGGTGGAACACCTCCTCATGTCTCGCTCCTTGGGAAAAGCGCGTCGACCGCGGGCCGCCGTCCCCTATCCCCGTTCTGGACCGCCCGCCTTGGCTGGAGCCCGAAGGGACAGGCGGGGGTCCTTCGCGCTCGGGAAAAACCGTCACCAAACAAAGGGCCCGTGCCCCGCTCTCGGCTGCCCTGAGGCGGGAGAGCCCGGATCGTTCTCTCTCGGCGTCGGCCCCCCCGACGCCGTCGCACGGTGCCTGGGAAAGGGCTGCACCCCCTGCGCCACTCTTCTCCCCCGGAGTACTCCCCCCACAGGGGGCTCCGCGGGGTGTACCGACGCGCAGAGTCGCTCGCCTTCTTTCGCCTCGGACCGTCTGTGCGAAGCCAACCTCCCCGCGGGAGGGTAGTCGGAAGGGGGTCGCCCGCCCTTCCCCATCGTCGAGAGCCGTACGCGCCGAGGGTGAACCTGCTCGCCGGGGAGCAGTGCCCTTGAGGTCCTTCCCCGGACACGGGGGCACGGCGAGGGTCCCCCGGCCGCGCCGGCTCTCCCGTTGACCCACTCTCTCGCCTGCGATGGTGTGCGGAAGGGGCGGCTGCCTCGGTCCAGCATCTCGGAGGGGGGTCGCCCAGGCGGACAGCCAGCCTGTCAGCCCCGCAGCCTGAACAGGCGGAGTGGGGACTTTTTTTCTCCAAGACTCGCCTCTGGCAAATGCCATGGACTTCAGCGGGGGCTGCCGCGGGCTGTTCCCCGCCTCCTGGGTGTCCTGCCCTGCAATACCGGAGGCTCAGGCAGGGTCTTGAGCTACTGCTGGTAGGTGCACCTTGGGGGCCCTCTGCAGCCGCCCGGGGCCACCCCATGCAGCCAGCACACTGCTGCCAAACGCCCGCTCTCCATCACCAGCCAGCCCCTCTGCATACATCTGCTGGGGGTGCTTTTTTGACTTCCCCCATTTTGGCCTATGGGAAATGCTAAGGGGAAAACCTCCAGCGTCATGCCGACTTCCTGGAACTCCAGCCCGGCCTGGAGCTACTGGTTTGTCCCCTTCCCGGTTCTCAGGGATTTTCGGACTTAGCCGTTTTTCAAGGCTCGTCTCTGCCAAATGCCATGCACTTCAGCGGGGGCTGCCACGGCTGTTCCCTGCCTCCTGGGTGTCCTGCCCTGTAACACCGGAGGCTCAGGCAGGGTCTTGAGCCACTACTGTTGGGTGCTCTTAGGGGGCCCCTCCACACCCCCAGGCCGACCTCCAGGGGCTCCCGCCCGGCCCCAGGAGCAGCCAGCACCCCCTCGCGTCAACACTCTCTCCCCATGGGGACTTTAAAACTTTTCTAACCGTGCAAGCTTCATTGGACGGCGAGGGGGCAAGCTGCGGGCTCTGCCCGCCTCCCGGGGGTCCTGCCCGGCCCCGTGGGAGGAACAGGCAGGGTTTCTCACTGACTACCCATAGGCACTCTCAGTGGGCCCTCCGCGCCCTTAGGCCGCCCTCCCCGGGCTTCCCCCGGGTCCGTGGAGCAGCCGGCGCCCTCTCGCCGGCACCGTCTCTTGCCCCCCGTTGGGACTTTGAAACTTTGCTCGCGGTGCAAACCTCACCGGAGGACAGAGGGAGAGACCTGCGGGCCGTGCCCGGCCCCCGGGGAATCCCTCCCTGCAGCGCTGGCGGCCGGGACAGGGTTTTGAGCAAGTGCTGGGGGGGGGTGTCTTCGGGGGCCCCCCAGGGCACCTGCGCGGGGTGGCCCCTGCTGCCAGACACCCACTCTCTATCGACCATCCAGCCCCCCTACATACATCTGGCGGGGGTGCTTTTTTGAGTTCCCCCATTTTGGCACATTGGCACATCCTATGGGGAAAATCGGCAGAG
>NC_089844.1:37239408-37241908 GCF_035609145.1 Eleutherodactylus coqui
AATTTGTCAAAAATAGCGCTCATTCACAATCTCATCTCAATAGAATCATGTACTTTATAACATTATAGCACTCACCTCAATGTTTGACAAACAAACATGCATCAGTTGAAAGGCTTATTTTGTCTGTGCGTCTGTGTGTGCTGGTGCACCTTCGGTGGGGGGTGACGGAGCGGACTTGAGAGCATGGATGGATGAGAGTTAGTGACCCGTGTTCGGGCTGTGGTGAGTGTGGAATGTGTGATGCAGATATTGACTAGGGATGGAGGTCCCCCCCATGCATAAGACTTTACTTGGTTGTGATGTGGATGCTTAGACTGTACAGCTGAAATGAAGTTGTGAAAAAAGACGCACGCAGCCAGTATCGAAGGGGTGGAGCTAGATGATGTAAAGGACGTAATGTTTCACCCCTCTTGTCCACAAGGGAAGGGGTGAGGATCTTGAGCAGCTAGTAAAAGTTTTTGTTTTTTTTTCTCTCTCAAATTTGATAAGACATTGCAGGCAGGATCAGATTAATAATGAATTTGCTTAAAGGATATCACATTTCAAATATTAGTAGATGTTTGTAGATTATTCTTCCCTGATGTAACTCATGTCTCTGTTATTGGTGCTAACATCTTACAGGCCTTATCTGCATCCATCAAATCTTTTTACAATGTTATACTACCTTGAAACCGGGTACTCTTGTTCCAATTGAGTACCCTGGTTCAGAGGGGGGAGGGGAAGGCATAGGTGATCTAGGTATTGCAAATCAGCCATTTTAAATTTTTTTGCAACAAGATTCTGATCTTTTTGAAATAGAATATCAGCATGATTGTCTAGCATTGATGCAACAAGAAAATTTAAGTTTTAAAAAGTTACTGAAAGCCCTTGTTAACAATGCATATTTTGAGTTGTTTTTTATAGATGGTACCGGGGTGATTGACGACTCCACACTGGATTTGCAGTGGTCACACAACAAGATGTCCTAAAAGCAGAATGCCTCCGCATGTCGCAGCACAAGAAGCGGAACTAAAAGCCCTCACTGAGGCGTGTAGAGTGGCGAAAGGTAAGACGGCAAACCCTTTACACTGACTCCCGGTATGCATTTGGCATAGCTCATGATTACGGCCCAACATGGAAGGCCAGACAGTTTTTTACCTCAGTAGGACAGCCAATTAAGAATGGTACAGCAGTGCACAGTCTCATGGAGGCCCTACTTCTACCTAACAAAGTGGAAAGCTCACACCAATTCCTACACCAGAGAAACAAGAGGCAACGCCATCACAGGCCACACAGAAAAGCAGCGGCCCTGAAGCCGTGGAAGAAAAGAAGAATTTAACAAAAACTTTGGACTTTGATAAAAACTTTGGACTTTGATAAAAACTTTGGACTTTGATAAAAACTTTGGACTTTGATATGCTAAAGACTTTACAGTTACAAGCCAGCAAGGAAGAAAAGGAAAAATGGACTAAAAAGGGGCAGTGTATGGCAAACAGTCAACAGCACTTGCCCACCACGGTCCCTGTGCCCCATGATGGCCCAGCTGATGCACGGAAAGACGCACCTCTCAAAGCAGCAATCATGTCGACGGTTGAACAAGGACGGGTGGCTCCTGGGTTTTCTGTAGCTGCTGCATCATTTGTCCAATTTTGCATGATCTTTGCCATAAAGCAACAGGGCAGAAGTAAATTTGCCACATAACACTTGCCTAGACCACTCTACCCATTTCAGGGATTGCAAATTGGCTACACTCATCTCCCACTTGTTGGGAAGTATGAATATGTGCTTGTTGTTGTTGATGTCTTTTCAGGTCGGAGACCTACTCTGTTACCAAAGTAAATAAGCAGGTAATCGCACAGAAGCTCATGAATGAGGTAATCCGCAGATACGAGGCACCGGAAGGTATTGAGTCAAACAAAGGTACACACTTCACAGGTGAAATAATGCAACACATCATGTCTGCTTTGGGTATATCCCAGGCTTTTCACACACCCTACCGTCCGCGGAGTAGTGGGAAAGTAGATACAAAAGACAATGGAGGAAATGGGCAAATCTTGAATTGAGTGTCTTCCATTAATTTTTCTTTTTCTCCGGAGGATACATGTCACAGTAGCTGAGTTTGGGGAATGATTTTCTTGTTAATTTTGTCATAGGTCTCTCCAAGGAATTGTCAATAATGCATTCTGTAGTCTCTGCTTTTCTCCCAGGTCCTACAGATGAGTGTCACAATCTGAAACTAGGTGACAGGGTCTATGTGAAAAAGTTTGAGAGAGAAACCCTGTTTGAATGATCCTACCAGATGTTGTTCACCACCCCAACTGCAGTCAAACTCGAAGGAAAGCCCACTTGGATCCACACTTCCCACTGAAAAAACGAATGATCCTGCATATCCTTTACATGCTATAATGTGGTACAATTTCTCTAACACACACCTTTGACTACTGTACACTAGCCCCCTGTATCAGGGATCAGAACAAATTAATGCAATCAAATGTGCAATATGAAGAGTACACTGAGGGTG
>NC_089844.1:38522158-38629658 GCF_035609145.1 Eleutherodactylus coqui
TATGGTTGAGTTGAACAGTGCTGAACTTTTGGCCAATCGGTGCTGCACATTTTACCACAATTTGCTGAGCTGCAGTCATATTATCAAACTGAGAAAGACCAATACCTGTGTATGGAGGGGGAATGTTAAAGCTGATGTCCTACAGTTGAAAACCTAAAAATATATGCATGGTTGCCTCTGCAGTTTTGCTTGAAAATCCTACATAGATATGGGAGTATAAGAGTGCCAAACCTTTCAGTGGATATGGAAGTGGGATGTTCTGAAGATTTACAGCTGAATTCAATTTACAGGAAAATATTCTGTTCTCTGTCTGCTCTTGGACCATGGACATCCACCTGCTGAGAGCTGCAATTGAGGCAATGAGAGTCAGATATGGTGACTGCAACTAAAGAAAATGAATCCTAGTATGGATGCACTACAGTTGCAGAGTCTGCTGTCCACACATAAGTATTTTTTGAAGAGCCCCAATGCAAAATCTGTAGCAGGCCGTCACCTACCACGTGTGTTAGGGTTCGCTGCTGTGATCTGTTGTACTACATAGATTTTCAGCAGCATAGCTTCACAGTTGGTGTTGATTAAACTGGCTGCTTGTGGATTGCTCCAGCCAACCAATCCCCAAGGTCTGTTGCTCATATATACCAGCTCCTCTGCTAGAGGCTGCTGGCTTTTTTTCTGTTTGTTCGGTGTGAACAGTGTCATGCTCCTGCGTGTCTGTGCAGCTCTCAATATGCGTAGTGTGAACTGTGTCTTACTGTGGATCCTTTATCATATAGAATAAAGTACATCCCTAGGTTTCGGCGCGGGGTCATCCCTATTGAGACAATCACCCCACTTCGCAGGCAGGTTTCCTGGGGTTAGTTGTCTCGTTAGTGTAGGGTCCCACAAGACAATGAGGACCCATGAAGAGGGCTCGCGGGCTTAAGTATCTTGGTCAAAATATGAAATAATACCTCATATAGTATCTATTTCATCTGTTTATACATTCGGGTGTGCTTGTTGCGTGTTTTAAGCATTTATCAGTCATTGCTTTGTGCCTGCCCGTAAGTATGAAGTCTGTTCTGCAGTTCCGCTGTTCGGTCTGGTTTCGCCTGTTCGTGAATGTGAATGACGTAATGTTTATGTCTGTTTCTCAGTCATGTCCGCGAGTTTTGTGTCCAGTTCGCAGTTCTGCAGTTCACGTACCGGTAAGACTCTTGCAGAGTGTTCATGTCCCAGAATAACGTTACAAGGTGTCATTTATAATACCGGTGTCCTCTGATGCCGCAGAGGTGGCCATGGCTCTCTCAGACAATAATGCCTGGCTGTGACTGCCACCTCAGGACCTCCTCTAGATGTGTCAACACTAGAGATGAGCGAACGTGCGGATATTAGGGTGTTCGGGATGTTCGTTATTCATAACGAACACCATGCGTTGTTCGGGTTACTTTCACTTCCTTCCCTGAGACGTTAGCGCGCTTTTCTGGCCAATTGAAAGACAGGGAAGGCATTACAACTTCCCCCTGCGTCGTTCAAGCCCTATACCACCCCCCTGCAGTGAGTGGCTGGGGAGATCAGGTGTCCGCCTAATATAAAAGTCGGCCCCTCCCGCGGCTCGCCTCAGATGCCTTGTGAGTTAGTGAGGGACAGTGCTGTTTGTACCGGAGCTGCTGTAGGGAAAGAATTGGTAGTTAGTGTAGGCTTCAAGACCCCCAAAGGTCCTTATTAGGGCCACTGATAGCTGTGTGTTGGCTGCTGTTAGCAGTGGCAATTTTTTTTTCCTCAAAATCGGCTCTGCAGAGCGTTGCACCCGGCATTAGGGACAGAAGTGTTGCATAGGCAGGGAGAGTGTTAGGAGTGAGTGTAGCCTTCAAGAACCTCAACGGTCCTTTCTAGGGCCATATTTAACCGTGTACAGTACTGTGCTGCATATTTTTTTTCTTCTCAAAATCGCCTCTGCAGAGCATTGCACCCTCCATTGATACTGCAGGGAAAGAATTGTGTAGGCAGGGCCACAACACAGTTATTATTCATTGAATATACGCAGTGCGGCCTTTTGCTTGTAAAACAAGTGAAAATAATTCTATTTGTCCTGCCTCTGTCCGTCCTAAGGGCGGTGGACACGTGTCGGCTGCGTGTGCAACGTTTAAAAATCAGACGCACCCAGCTACGTTTTACTCCTGGCTTCGCCATTTGCTTTCCTTAATTGGGAAAAAAAATACCTGCTCTGCCAGAGTTATAATAACTCTGCTACCCTCAAGTTCTGTGCCACATTAGCAGGGCCACAGCACAGTTATTAAACTTCTCATGTTCATTGAATACACGCAGTGCTGCCTTTTGGTGGAAAAAAACTGAAAATAATTCTATTTGTCCTGCCTCTGTCCGTCCTAAGGGTGGTGGACACGTGTCGGCTGCGTGTGCAACGTTTAAAAATCAGACGCACCCAGCTACGGTTTACTGCTGGCTTCGCCATTTGCTTTCCTTAATTGGGAAAAAAAATACCTGCTCTGCCAGAGTTAATAACTCTGCTACCCTCAAGTTCTGTGCCACATTAGCAGGGCCACAGCACAGTTATTAAACTTCTCATGTTCATTGAATATACGCAGTGCTGCCTTTTGGTGGAAAAAAACTGAAAATAATTCTATTTGTCCTGCCTCTGTCCGTCCTAAGGGCGGTGGACACGTGTCGGCTGCGTGTGCAACGTTTAAAAATCAGACGCACCCAGCTACGGTTTACTGCTGGCTTCGCCATTTGCTTTCCTTAATTGGAAAAAAAAATACCTGCTCTGCCAGAGTTAATAACTCTGCTACCCTCAAGTTCTGTGCCACATTAGCAGGGCCACAGCACAGTTATTAAACTTCTCATGTTCATTGAATATACGCAGTGCTGCCTTTTGGTGGAAAAAAACTGAAAATAATTCTATTTGTCCTGCCTCTGTCCGTCCTAAGGGTGGTGGACACGTGTCGGCTGCGTGTGCAATGTTTAAAAATCAGACGCACCCAGCTACGGTTTACTGCTGGCTTCGCCATTTGCTTTCCTTAATTGGGAAAAAAAATACCTGCTCTGCCAGAGTTATAATAACTCTGCTACCCTCACGTTCTGTGACACATTAGCAGGGCCACAGCACAGTTATTAAACTTAGATTATTCATTCACTAGAGGCAGTGGGGCCTTTCGTTTTCAAAAAAGGGAAAAAATTATATTTGGCCTGCAGTCTTGCGCCAATTTATTTCCTGCCTGTGAAATCAAATCACTGGTAATACAGCATGCTGAGGGGTAGGCCTAGAGGACGTGGACGCGGCCGAGGACGCGGAGGGCCAAGTCAGGGTGTGGGCACAGGCCGAGCTCCTGATCCAGGTGTGTCGCAGCCGACTGCTGCGCGATTAGGAGAGAGGCACGTTTCTGGCGTCCCCACATTCATCGCCCAATTAATGGGTCCACGCGGGAGACGGTTATTAGAAAATGAGCAGTGTGAGCAGGTCCTGTCCTGGATGGCAGAAAGTGCTTCGAGCAACCTATCGTCAACACGCAGTTCTGCGCCGTCCACTGCTGCAAATCCGAATCCTCTGTCTGCTGCTCCTCCTTCCTCCCAGCCTCCTCACTCCACTACAATGACACCTGCTCAGGAGCGGGAACACTCCCAGGAACTGTTCTCGGGCCCCTGCTTAGATTGGGCAGCAGCGGTTCCTCTCCCACCAGAGGAGTTTATCGTCACTGATGCCCAACCATTCGAAAGTTCCCGGGGTCCGGGGGAAGAGGCTGGGGACTTCCGCCAACTGTCTCAACAACTTTCTGTGGGTGAGGAGGACGATGACGATCAGACACAGTTGTCTTGCAGTGAGGTAGTAGTAAGGGCAGTAAGTCCGAGGGAGCAGCGCACAGAGGATTCGGAGGAAGAGCAGCAGGACGATGAGGTGACTGACCCCACCTGGTGTGCAACGCTTACTCAGGAGGACAGGTCTTCAGAGGGGGAGTCAAGGGCATCAGCAGGGCAGGTTGCAAGAGGCAGTGCGGTGGCCAGGGGTAGAGGCAGGGCCAGACCGAATAATCCACCAACTGTTTCCCAAAGCGCCCCCTCGCGCCATGCCACCCTGCAGAGGCCGAGGTGCTCTAAGGTCTGACAGTTTTTCACAGAGACGCCTGACGACCGACGAACAGTGGTGTGCAACCTTTGTCGCGCAAAGCTCAGCCGGGGAGCCAACACCAACAGCCTCACCACCACCACCATGCGCAGACATATGATGGCCAAGCACCCCACAAGGTGGGACGAAGGCCGTTCAGCACCTCCGGTTTGCACCCCTGCCTCTCCCCCTGTGCCCCAACCTGCCACTGAGATCCAACCCCCCTCTCAGGACACGGGCACTACCGCCTCATGGCCTGCACCCACACCCTCATCTCCGCTGTCCTCGGCCCCATCCAGCAGTGTAGTTCAGCGCACCGTCCAGCCGTCGCTTGCGCAACTGTTGGAGCGCAAGCGCAAGTACACCACCACGCACCCGCACGCTCAAACGTTAACCGTCCGCATAGCAAAATTCATCAGCCTTGAGATGCTGCCATATAGGGTTGTGGAAACTGAGTCCTTCAAAAGTATCATGGAGGCGGCGGCCCCGCGCTACTCAGTTCCCAGTCGCCACTACTTTTCCTGATGTGCCGTCCCAGCCCTGCACGACCACGTCTCCCGCAACATTGTACGCGCCCTCACCAACGCGGTTACTGCCACGGTCCACTTAACAACGGACACGTGGACAAGCACAGGCGGGCAGGGCCACTACATCTCCCTGATGGCACATTGGGTGAATTTAGTGGAGGCTGGGACAGAGTCAGAGCCTGGGACCGCTCACGTCCTACCCACCCCCAGAATTGCGGGCCCCAGCTCGGTGGTATCTGCGGAGGTGTATGCTTCCTCCACTAAAGCACCCTCCTCCTCCTCCTCTGTCTCGCAATCAAGATGTGTTAGCAGCAGCATGTCGCCAGCAGTCGGTGTCGCGCGGTGTGGCAGCACAGCGGTGGGCAAGCATCAGCAGGCCGTGCTGAAACTACTCAGCTTAGGCGATAAGAGGCACACGGCCCACGAACTGCTGCAGGGTCTGACACAGCAGACCGACCGCTGGCTTGCGCCGCTGAGCCTCCAACCGGGCATGGTCGTGTGTGACAACGGCCGTAACCTGGTGGCGGCTCTGCAGCTCGGCAGCCTCACGCACGTGCCATGCCTGGCCCACGTCTTTAATTTGGTGGTTCAGCGCTTTCTGAAAAGCTACCCACGCTTGTCAGACCTGCTCGTAAAGGCACGCCGGCTCTGCGCACATTTCCGCAAGTCCCACACGGACGCTGCCACCCTGCGCACCCTGCAACATCACTTTAAGCTGCCAGTGCACCGACTGCTGTGCGACGTGCCCACACGGTGGAACTCTACGCTCCACATGTTGGCCAGGCTCTATGAACAGCGTAGAGCTATAGTCGAATACCAACTCCAACATGGGCGGCGTAGTGGGAGTCAGCCTCCTCAATTCCTTTCAGAAGAGTGGGCCTGGTTGGCAGACATCTGCCATGTCCTTGGTAATTTTGAGGAGTCTACCCAGGTGGTGAGCGGCGATGCTACAATCATTAGCGTCACCATTCCTCTGCTATGCATCTTGAGAAATTCCCTGCAAACCATAAAGGCAGCTGCTTTGCGCTCGGAAACGGGGGCGGTGGAAGACAGTATGCCGCTGGATAGTCAGGGCACCCTCCTGTCTATTTCTCAGCGCGTACAGGAGGAGGAGGAGGAGCATGAGGAGGATGAGGAGGAGGGGGAAGAGACAGCTTGGCCCGCTGCTGACGGTACACCGGCTGATTGCCTGTCATCCTTTCAGCGTGTATGGCCTGAGGAGGAGGAGGAGGAGGAGGATCCTGAAAGTGATCTTCCTAGTGAAGACAGCCATGTGTTGCGTACTGGTACCCTGGCACACATGGCTGACTTCATGTTAGGATGCCTTTCTCGTGACCCTCGCGTTGCACGCATTCTGGCCACAACGGATTACTGGGTGTACACACTGCTCGACCTACGCTATAAGGAGAACCTGCCCACTCTCATTCCCGAAGAGGAAAGGGGTTCGAGAGTGTTGCTATACCACAGGACCCTTGCGGACAAGCTGATGGTAAAATTCCCAGCCGACAGCGCTAGTGGCAGAAGGCGCAGTACCGAGGGCAAGGTAGTAGGGGAGGTGCGGAGATCGAGCAGCATGTACATCCCAGGCAGTGCAACAGTCTTTAAGGGCCTGGCCAGCTTTATGGCTCCCCAGCAAGACTGTGTCACCGCTCCCCAGTCAAGGCTGAGTCGGCGGGAGCACTGTAAAAGGATGGTGAGGGAGTACGTAGCCGATCGCACGACCATCCTCGGTGACGCCTCTGCCCCCTACAACTACTGGGTGTCGAAGCTGGACACGTGGCCTGAACTAGCGCTGTATGCCCTGGAGGTGCTTGCTTGTCCTGCGGCTAGCGTCTTGTCGGAGAGGGTGTTTAGTGCGGCTGGGGGAATCATCACAGATAAGCGTAGCCGCTTGTCAACCGACAGTGCCGACAGGCTTACACTCATCAAGATGAACAAAGGCTGGATTTCCCCAGACTTCTCTTCTCCACCAGCGGACAGCAGCGATACGTAAGCAATACGTAGGCTGCACCCGCGGATGGAAGCTACGTTCTCTCTCACCATCCAAAACGGGGACATTTCTGCTTCATCAATCTGTGTCTAATATTCCTCCTCCTCCTCCTGCTCCTCCTCCTGAAACCTCACGTAATCACGCTGAACGGGCAATTTTTCTTAGGGCCACAAGGCTCACTCAAATAATTTTTCTGAACAATTTTTATAAGTTTCAATGCGCTTAAAAGCGTTGGAACTTTAACTTGAACCAATTTTTCGTTACACTGGGCTGCCTCCAGGCCTAGTTACCACTTAAGCCACATTAACCAAAGCGATTCACCTGCCATCTTGGTTGGGCATGGCCAATTTTTACTGAGGTACATTAGTACTGTTGGTACACCAATTTTTTGGGGCCCTCACCTACAGTGTAATCATAGCAATTTGTATGTTCTTCGCCTGCACTCATGGTACAGAAAGGTGTGTGGGGTTGGCCTACACTTTAGCTACATAAATGTAACTTGGGCCTTGGCTATACTAAGGCTACTGAAATGGAACTAAGACTGCGCTCCCACTATACTGCTGCTTCAGAATTGTTACTGGGGCCTGTCTTGAGTGCTACTATTGCTGACATGGAACGAAGACTGCGCTCCCGCTATACTGCTGCTTCGGAATTGTTACTGGGGCCTGTCTTGAGTGCTACTATTGCTGACATGGAACGAAGACTGCGCTCCCGCTATACTGCTGCTTCGGAATTGTTACTGGGGCCTGTCTTGAGTGCTACTATTGCTGACATGGAACGAAGACTGCGCTCCCGCTATACTGCTGCTTCAGAATTGTTACTGGGGCCTGTCTTGAGTGCTACTATTGCTGACATGGAACGAAGACTGCGCTCCCGCTATACTGCTGCTTCGGAATTGTTACTGGGGCCTGTCTTGAGTGCTACTATTGCTGACATGGAACGAAGACTGCGCTCCTCCTATAATGCTGCTAGTGATATGTTAGTGGGGCCTGTCCTAATGCTACGGCTGAAATGTTACGAATTCTGGGCTCTGCCTATACCACTGCTAATGGTATGTCTCTGGGGTGTGGAAACAGAGGCTTCCCAAAGACATGATGGCGGCGAGGCCATTTCCCACCAACGCGGTTACTGTTAAGGTGCATATAACCACGGACACGTGGAGAGGACACGTAGTGCCTCAAAAACATCCCCCTCCTCCTCCAACAGGGAAAACATTCTTGGCAAATGCCTTTGCATTGGTTCGTCTGGTGGCAGTCCAAGAATTTCACCTTTACCGACACAACAAGAGAGCCCCCACACCATCCCCCCGCCACGGCCCACTTAATCCTGGCCGCATTCCGAAAACCAACAAAATACAACCGTGCTACTAGGTCCGCAGTCACCACCACATTACCACCAACGCGGTTACTGTTAAGGTGCATATAACCACGGACACGTGGAGAGGACACGTAGTGCCTCAAAAACATCCCCCTCCTCCTCCAACAGGGAAAACATTCTTGGCAAATGCCTTTGCATTGGTTCGTCTGGTGGCAGTCCAAGAATTTCACCTTTACCGACACAACAAGAGAGCCCCCACACCATCCCCCCGCCACGGCCCACTTAATCCTGGCCGCATTCCGAAAACCAACAAAATACAACCGTGCTACTAGGTCCGCAGTCACCACCACATTACCACCAACGCGGTTACTGTTAAGGTGCATATAACCACGGACACGTGGAGAGGACACGTAGTGCCTCAAAAACATCCCCCTCCTCCTCCAACAGGGAAAACATTCTTGGCAAATGCCTTTGCATTGGTTCGTCTGGTGGCAGTCCAAGAATTTCACCTTTACCGACACAACAAGAGAGCCCCCACACCATCCCCCCGCCACGGCCCACTTAATCCTGGCCGCATTCCGAAAACCAACAAAATACAACCGTGCTACTAGGTCCGCAGTCACCACCACATTACCACCAACGCGGTTACTGTTAAGGTACATATTACCAGTCTGACTGGGGCATGCAGACACCTTGACAGAATGAATAGTGTGTGGCACATAGGTTCCCCATTGCTATGCCCATGTGTGCAGCTCCTGATGGCGGTGGCACAGGATTATATTTCTCATTGCTTCTGTACAGCATTGTGGGCTATCGCCCCGCCCCTTTTAAAGAGGGTCGCTGCCTAGCCGTGCCAACCCTCTGCAGTGTGTGCCTGCGGTTCCTCCTCATGGCAGACGCACTTCTAAATAGACATGAGGGTGGTGTGGCATGAGGGCAGCTGAAGGCTGCGCAGGGACACTTTGGTGTGCGCTGTGGGGGGCAGGGGGGGCGGTTGGTCAGCATGTAACCCAGGAGAAGTGGCAGCGGAGTGTCATCCAGGCAGTGATTGTGCTTTGTTGTAGCTAGTGTGGTGCTTAGCAAAGGTATGCCATGCTAATGAGGGCTTTTCAGAAGTAAAAGTTGTTGGGAGGGGGAGGGGGGCACTCTTGCCGGTATTGTGGCTTAATAGTGGGACCTGTGAACTTGAGATGCAGCCCAACATGTAGCCCCTCGCCTGCCCTATCCGTTTCTGTGTCATTCCCATCACTTTCTTGAATTGCCCAGATTTTCACACATGAAAACCTTAGCGAGCATCGGTGAAATACAAAAATGCTCGGGTCGCCCATTGACTTCAATGGGGTTCGTTATTCGAAACGAACCCTCGAACATCGCGGGAAGTTCGTTTCGAATAACGAACACCCGAACATTTTGGTGTTCGCTCATCTCTAGTCAACACATTACTCACATGTGCGTTTTTGCTCCAAGTTTGGGACCTGACTGCAACTCTTGATTTGTTTCAGTAGATTATCAACTTCATCGCCTTCCTCTTTTTCCATTGGCTCCAAGACCAGGATTTTGTTATAACACAGGCTTTTTAGCAGCTCATTCAGGTAATAAGGAACACCATGGCTCCGCTCTATTAAAAGACTGCAGAGGAGAAGATAGTCTATTTGTGGATTGTCAAAAAAACAAAAAACAAAACATAAGCCCCACCCCAAGAAATTTAAATGTGGACTACTTGAAGCCCCATGAAAAACTGACAGGGCTTTAAATGGATTTTTCTGGTATTTCACAGTTTAAGGTCTATCCAGCAGCTCTGGGTCCAGACTCCAAATCATGCAGCTCTCTGTTCGCCTCCCCAAGTGTAAACTCCAAGCACTATCATAAGCACCAATCAGTTGAATTTAAAGAGACTTTGGTGGCTGTATGTGTCAGAAGACGATGAAATGCCCTTCACCAATCATTTTCTGCATTGAATAAGATTTGGCACCTCTTTGCAAGAAGGGAAGCCATGGATTTGGTTGACATGAGGAGTTGGACGCTCTCAGCCCCTCTAAGCATAAGATGCACCCTTGTCGATGACTTACATTTCAAGTTCACTGGGAATGCTGATGACCCCTAGGCTGTGACAAATGATGTCTGAAATAACATCTGGCTCCAGTTCTTTCAGATGAA
Organism: Eleutherodactylus coqui; assembly: GCF_035609145.1. Classification (NCBI taxonomy): domain Eukaryota; kingdom Metazoa; phylum Chordata; class Amphibia; order Anura; family Eleutherodactylidae; genus Eleutherodactylus; species Eleutherodactylus coqui. The sequence goes on from NC_089844.1 coordinate 38,532,246, forward strand.
CATAGATGGTGTTTGGGCTTTTGAGCACATGTGCTGCTGCGCTGCTTAGTTGTTTCTCCTGGTAGAAAGGGCACAATGCCATCACCAGAAAGACAGGTACAGAGTCTGTGATTTCCGAGAGAAATTCCCAGGAGGCGGCATCAAGGTATTGAGCATCATCGATGATGCACATGATTGTCTCTTTCTCTGCAGCCTGCAGGAAAGAAAATTGGGACAGACAGTTCTTTGGATTAGATCTGGATTGGTAACGGGACATGCACTTGCGCCAAATTTCCATAGCATCATGTCCTTTTCATAGCTGAAAGTTTATGACTTGGGGTGCAGAGTAATCATTTCTGCTTAACATTTAAATGAGCATGCCAAATTTTGTATGACAACCCACCATTCCCCCCCCCACCCCAAAACGCAGTGTACAATGCAGAAGGAATTTTGTAATGGCTGACAGTATTTGCACCATTGCTGTTAATTTGGCGTGCGTCCAGTAAAATTGCACTATGGTCAGCAATAGAAACTGGATGATAAAATAACATAAAAAGGTGCCCAATTATGTCAAAAGATATTGGGACCTCACTATGCAATTGTCGTTGGGCTCCACAACGCACTGTTCTCTGATGACAGGCATTACTAGAGAACCTCACCGTGGTGATTGGCCGTTACGATCAGGTTGTGAGGGTATATGTATATATTGCCATATGTTTTTTATGCTTTTATACCTGTATGCAAGTTCTATTTAAAGCTAAAATGAGAAAAACCTTATATGTCGCCTTACATCAGATATTCCAAAGGCCTTGCAAGGCGAAGACAAAATGTATCTTGAACACCGCAAGGAAGAACCGGATACGAAGGCCATGTACTTGGCTGTTTTCCCAGAAGCGCCGTATCTAGATAACGACTATTCAACTACGTATATGATTTTCACTGTCTCAGGTGGAAATCCGGACTTTACATATATGGTTATGCAGTGAATTTGAGCCAATGAGACCATTACCCATTCCCAGTGATGTGACCAAAGGGTATAAGATCCCATGTAATCTGTAATAAAGTGCGCAGTTATGTCCCCGTGTGAGGAACTATACCAGACCTTCGTGTGTGGTGTCTCTTCTTTACCGCCGGCAGCAGGGCATTGGGGTGGGCCTGATTGGTGCTGTATGCAGAAATTTCCCTGACAGATGGCGCCCAAAGGTGGGGTGGTAAAACCGGAGCCGTGCAGCGCAGTCCACCCGGATCCACGTCACGGGGAAGCCGTCCTGCTGCAAACCGAGCCTGATCAACTCACAGAACTCCAGGTAAGACTGGCATATATTTATGTTGTATTTTACGCTGAGAGTCTTGCAGCAGGAGGGACTATCTGTGTTTTGTGACCGGACGGGTTGGGTTAAGAGTTCTACATGGTAACTCGTGGGCTTCGGGTTTGCCGTCACGGACCACTGACCGTGATAAGCGCACCAATCGCTCACCCAGGAACTAGTCTGTAGTCTATTTGTACTTTGAAGTCCGTAGCGTTTTAGCAATAGTGGAGATTGTTTGTTGTATCTGCAGAATTTTTTTCTCTCTCTCTTTTCATTTCGTCTCACAGAAGGGGGGACCCTCGGTTTTAGTTTAGTTAGTTGTTGATGGTTTAGCTGAGGAGGAGATGCACTCTATGGGACTGGTTCCATAGAAGGAGATGCCTTTGGTTGTTTTGGGCTAACAATTTGGGATGCACTCTATGGAGCGTGTTATTATTATTATTGTTGTTGTTGTTCTAATATGCGTAAGACCTTATTAAAGAAGACGGAGCCACTCAAGGGCTGCCGCCGTGCGGATGAATTGATGGCGGAGAGACAAGGGTCCCAATCTGTAAAATGTAAGAAAACTCTTATGAAAATGTGTAACAAGGACCCGCACGGTAGATTACAGTATGGTGACTGGGAGGAGGTCCTTAGGACCAAGAAGGGTGCCTTGAAAGACCAAGGGTTGCTAGAAAGTGCTGAAGTGAGAAGGAGAGAGACAGTCAGAGAAAGTTAAGTATGTACACGTATTAAGAATGTATCTGTAAGTGAAATGTTGGAAAGTACAGTAAGTGATCAAGAGGGTGTCGGGAGAGTGTCTACTGAAGGTTACATTGGCAGTTAGGTAGGGAGAGAAATATGGGGAACAAGCAAAGTCGAGAGGAAAGTTACAAAGCATGTGATTTGTTGGCAGAAAGAGAGAGGAAAAGGTGTATAATACTAGGTAGATAGATATAGATGTGTGGATGTGTGTGTGTATATAAATATATATATATGTACAAATGGTTAACTGAGCTCGCTTTTAGTGGGAGAAGGATTGTTTACTTGAAGCTGCAGCTTGTGTCTAGCTTTCAAGGCAGAGAGATAACAGTTATTTTGCAAAGGTGGGGGCTTTCAGACTTGACTCTAAGCTCAGAGTCACACAGAGAAGGAAAGGAAGGGGGGCTGAAAGATACCCACGCATTCGAAAATATATCAGCGTTTAATACAGCATATAATAGCTTCAGTAAATAAGAAAGATAGAATGTCTCAGTCACTAGGAAACGTTTTTCACACAAATTGTCAAAAATAGCGCTCATTCACAATCTCATCTCAATAGAATCATGTACTTTGTAGCATTGTCGCACTCACCTCAATGTTTTTCAACTGATGTATGTTTGTTTGTCACACTTTTTGTCTGTGCATCTGTATGTACTGGTACACTTTCAATGGGGGGTGATGGGGCAGACTTGAGCACATGGATGGATGAGAGTTAATGACCAGTGTTCAGACTGTGATGAATGTAAAATGTGTGATGCAGCTATTGACTGGGGATAAAAGTCCCCCCCCCCCATGCATAAGACTTTACTTGTTTGAGATGTGGATGCTTAGACTGTGGAGTTTGAATGAAGGTGTGAAAATAGACGCAAGCAGCCAGTATCGAGGGGGTGGAGCTAGATGATGTAAAAGTACGTAACCTCTTGTCCACAAGGGAGGGGGTGAGAATCTTGAGCAGTTAGTAAAAGTTTTAGTTTTTTTTTTCTCTCTCAAATTTGATAAGACATTGCAGGCAGGATCAGATTAATAATGAATTTGCTTAAAGGATATCACATTTCAAATATTAATAGATGTTTGTAGATTATTCTGCCCCGATGTAACTCCTGTCTCTGTTATTGGTGCTGACATCTTACAGGCCTTATCTGCATCCATCAAATCTTTTTCCCAATGTTGTACTACCGTGTTTCCCCGAAAGTAAGACAGTGTCTTACTTTCTTTTTATCCCCAAAAGCCAGACTATGTCTTACTTTCGGGGTATGTCTTATAATAAAAAAAAATCATTACTCACCTCCCCCGGCGTTCTGTCGCGCTCCGGCAGGATGTCGCTCGCTCCTCGTCCCCGGCGCAGCATTGCTTTCTGAATGCGGGGCTTGAAATCCCCGCCTCCAGAAAGCTAATACACACGCCGTCAGCCAGTTACAGCCATTCAATGACAGCATTGAATGGCTGTGATTGGCTGAAGGCGCACGTGGCTTCAGCCAATCACACTATTCAATGACATCATTGAATGGGTGTGATTGGCTGAAGCCACGTGCGCCTTCAGCCAATCACAGCCATTCAATGATGTCATTGAATAGTGTGATTGGCTGAAGCCACGTGCGCCTTCAGCCAATCACAGCCATTCTGTAACTGGCTGACGGCGTGTGTATTAGCTTTCTGGAGGCGGGGATTTCAAGCCCCCGCATTCAGAAAGCAATGCTGCGCCGGGGACGAGGAGCGAGCGACATCCTGCCGGAGCGCGACAGAACGCCGGGGGAGGTGAGTAATGATTTTTTTTTTTCTACGGTATGTCTTACTTTCGGGGTACGGCTTACATTGGCCGACCCCCCTGACACCCCCGATACGTCTTACAATCGGGGGTGTCTTACTATCAGGGAAACACGGTACCTTGAACCCGGCTACTCTTCTTTCAATTGAGTACCTTGGTTCAAAAGGGGGGAGGAGAAGGCATAGGTGATCTAGGTACTGCAAATCAGCCATTTTTAAGAAATTTTGCAACAAGATTCTGATCTATTTGAAATAGAATATCAGCCTGATTGTCAAGCATTGATGCAACAAGAAAATTTAAGTTTTAAAAAGTTACTGAAAGCCCTTGTTAACAATGCATATTTTGAGTTGTTTTTTATAGATGGTCCCAGGGTGATTGACGACTCCACATTGGATATGCAGTGGTCACACAACAAGATGTCCTAAAAGCAGAAGCTCTGCCTCCGCATGTCTCAGCACAAGAAGCGGAACTGAAGGCCCTCACTGAGGCGAGTAGAGTGTCGGAAGGTAAGACAGCAAACATTTACACTGACTCCCGGTATGCATTTGGCATAGCTCATGATTACGGCCCAACATGGAAGGCCAGACAGTTTTTTACCTCAGCAGGACAGCCAATTAAGAATGGTGCAGCGGTGCAGAGTCTCATGGAGGCTCTACTACTACCTAACAAAGTGGAAAGCTCACATCACTTCCTACACCGGAGAAACAAGAGGCAACGCCATCACAGACCACACAGCAAAGGCAGCGGCCCTTAAGCCATGGAAGAAAAGAAGAATTTAACAATAACTTTGGACTTTGACTAACAACTTTGGACTTTGATAAAAACTTTGGACTTTGATATACTAAGGACTTTACAGTTACAAGCCAGCAAGGAAGAAAAGGAAAAATGGACTAAAAAGGGACGGCGTATGGTGAACAGTCAACAGAACTTGCCTACCACGGTCCCTGTGCCCCATGATGGCCCAGCTGACGCACGGAAAGACGCACCTCTCAAAGCAGCAATGATGTCGACGCTTGAACAAGGACGGGTGGCTCCTGGGTTTTCTGTAGCTGCTGCATCATTTGTCCAATTTTGCATGATCTTTGCCGCAAAGCAACAGGGCAGAAGTAAAATTTGCCACATCACACTTGCCTAGACCACTCTACCCATTTCAGGTATTGCAAATTGGCTACACTCAGCTCCTACTTGTTGGGAAGTATGAATATGTGCTTGTTGTTGTTGATGTCTTTGCAGGTTGGAGACCTACTCTGCTACCAAAGTAAATAAGCAGGTAACCGCACAGAAACTCATGAATGAGGTAATCTGCAGAAACGGGGCACCGGAAGTGATTGAGTCAAACAGAGGTACACACTTCACAGGTGAAATAATACAACACATCATGTCTGCTTTGGGTATATACTAGACTTTTCACACACCCTACCATCCGCGGAGTAGGGGGAAAGTAGATACAAAAGGCAATGAAGAAAACGGGCAAATTTTGAATTGAGTGTCTTCTATTAGTTTTTCTTTTTCTTTCCCAGGAGGGTACATGCCACAGTAGCTGAGTTTGGGGAATGATTTTCTTGTTAATTTTGTCCTAGGCCTCTCCAAGGAATTGTCAATAACGCATTCTGCAGTCTCTGCTTTTCTCCCAGGTCCTACAGATGAGTGTCACAATCTGAAACCATGTGACAGGGTCTATGTGAAAAAGTTTGAGAGAGAAACCCGGTTTGAAGGTCCTTACCAGATGTTGCTCACCACCCCAACTGTAGTCAAGCTCAAAGGAAAGCCACTTGGATCCACACCTCGCACTGCAAAAAGGCCCTGGGTCCCGGAGCACAGAACTCATGATCCTGCATATCCTTTACATGCTATAATGTGGTACAACTCCTCTAAAACACACCTTTGACTACTGTACACTAGCCCCCTGTTTCAGGGATCAGAACAAATTAATACAATCAAAAGTGCAATATGAAGACTACACTGAAGTGAGAATCTAACACCGCATCGTACTAAGAGGGAAGTTGACGCTCCAGGTGGTGACTTTGATCCAGATGTATACATAGATGCAATAGGAGTGCCAAGGAGGGTGCCAGATGAATTTAATTCTAGAGATCAGGTTAAAGCAGGTTTTGAGTCCTTATTTGCTATTGTCACTGTTAATAATAATGTAGATTGGACGAATTATATCTATTACAATCTGACCAGTTAGGGCCCACTGCATCCATGGCGTTCCAAAATAGAGTGGCCCTGGATATGATTTTAGCAGAAAGAGGTGGGGTATGTAACTTCCTGTACGTGTATTATCCCTTTGATCAAAAAGAGTATGAGTAAGGGACTGGACAATGTGACACCAACGTTTCCCTTGTTTGAAGAAGATGAAGAGCCAGTTCCGATAATGCCAACCACGTACGTTACCAGAAGAATGGAGAAATGTACTAGTACTGCGCCTGCCCCGATCTCCTAAGATGGATTGTCAGTGGAATTCCCATTTGCCTAGGGATAGTGCAGAAGACCTTAGGTTCCGGCGAGGGCGCACCCTGTGGGGTGTTAACTTGTACAGATAGAGGGTATGGATGCCCGTAAATGAGCCCAGGGAATCCATGGCCTCCTTCTGAGGTGAGGTAGGGATCCCCCCTCCTAGGAGTAGGGCCTTACGGGCACTGGGGAAACCCTGACGCAAGGGAGAGGTGACCGAGGAAGAGTGCAAGGTCTGGTGCTTGATCTCCATATTAAGTTTTTAGGGGGGTTTGTGAGGGTATATGTATATATTGCCATATGTTTTTTATGCTTTTATACCTGTATGCAAGTTCTATTTAAAGCTAAAATGAGAAAAACTTAATATGTCGCCTTACATCAGATATTCCAAAGGCCTTGCAAGGCGAAGACAAAATGTATCTTAAACACCGCAAGGAAGAACCAGATACGAAGGCCGTGTGCTTGGCTGTTTTCCCAGAAGCGCCGTATCTAGATAACGACTATTCAACTACGTATATGATTTTCACTGTCTCAGGCGGAAATCCGGTCTTTACATATATGGTTATGCAGTGAATTTGAGCCAATGAGACCATCACCCATTCCTAGTGATGTGACCAAAGGGTATAAGATCCCATGTAATCTGTAATAAAGTGCGCAGTTATGTCCCCGTGTGAGGAACTATACCAGACCTCCGTGTGTGGTGTCTCTTCTTTACCGCCGGCAGCGGGGCATTGGGGTGGGCCTGATTGGTGCTGTACGCAGAAATTTCCCTGACAAGGTGACATGTTGATTAAACATGATATTACTGCATAATCTGTGCATACCATGAGCGGTGAAGGCAGGAATGCTACTGAATTCAGTCAGTAAAGTTTGTAATTTCCCCTTACAATATACCTGCTGGAGGATTCGAATCATCACCTTCTCCGTCTCCTTATATTTTGCATGTTGGTCCATGAGAGACACTTCCTCCGTAATGGGAAACTGGAGAATGCAAACAGAATAATGCCAGATCAGCTTTGTACCATGGAGGAAAGATTATCCCCATTCCCTACTACATAAATGACAGCTCGCTCAGCTACCATCTCCTGAGGAATCTCTTAAGGTCCGCCGGCTGCATCTGAGGAATGGGGTTAGTCCTAGCCCACATGATCCTCACACTGGCGCATGCTCACTATCACCGGCGCTGCACAGGAGCTCTTCTCTGCTAGTGTATGTGCGAATTGGTTGGATTGGAGATGGAACAACCCAGCCAGCTAATCAGTTTGTTTTTTTGTACATTTGGAAAACACTGGTTTTACTCATAGTTGGAAGGTGTTTCTAGTCTTGTCGGCAGCTCCATGACCTGAGTCTTCTTCCTTGTATGTCTTGGCGCGTTTATTTATCAATGTGCCCTGTAATAAGTGTTATATTCATATATTGTGTTATCTGCCTTTTGCCACTACACCTAGAGAGAGACAGGGTTGCCCCAGGTTCCTGATGTCGGGTTGCCCTCATCAGGGTGAGCGCCCTGCTTTTTGGCGGGCTGGCCTTGCATTATGAGATTTAGCGTAAACTTCCCCATTCCCACTGTTATATTTCTTAGTAACTATTTTGTATTACCTACGTTATTAAAGTGTGTGTATATATTTACAAGTAGGATGATATGGAATAAGTTGACGCTATACATATTAAGTTTATTATTATTATATGGTTGCACCCCGCTCGGACGGAGCACAATCTTGGCCAAATTATCCTGGCTCCTCAGATTAACTCTCAATCAACCTTGCTTAAAAAATCTCCTACCGGTTTGTGTCTACAGCTCCTGTGTATATGTATGCATCTCCATAGTTACAGACTACAAATAAACTCTGTGGGGTCTGATTCTGCTCTCTTAGTCTCTTCCATCTGTATCCTATATTGTACCCTTGGAGAGTAAGCAACAAGTAGAAAACAGATGGAAAGTAATATGACTGCAGCATCAGGGCTCAGTCACATGGGTGTTTGTACGCGCGTCTGACAGTTGCGTTTGCCAATCAGAGGCAGCACTCACCCATTCATGAATTCATGATTGGCTGAGCACTGTGAACAATCAGAGGCAGCTCTTAGCTGTCATTCAATAGCTGAGAGCTGCCTCTGATTGGTTACAGTGCTCAGCCAATCAGAGGCAGCCCATTCAGCAGGCGGGGATTTTAAATCCCCGCCTGCTGAATACTACTGAGAGCAGTTCAGGAGAAGAGACAGCTGGATGTGGCTGAGCCCCGGCAGCTGTAGAGAGGTGAGTATATAATTTTTTTTATTTTTTACACTTTTTTAGGATGGTTTTCAGGGAAGGGCTTATATTTGAAGTCCTTCCCCGAAAATTACTACAGCGCTTGCCGGCAGCCCATTGCGTTTAATGGAGCCGGCTGTATTGCCGGCTCCATTGAATTCAATGGAAGAACATCACGCTCCTCTGTGACAGCTGTGGCACAGCTGTGGCAGAGGATAGCGGGCAGTGCTCTTTTTGATCATCAAAACGCCCGTGTGACCGAGCCCTTTTGTGTGGATAAACGCTGCTAGCAGCGGTTTTTTCCGCCCTGCCGCCAGCTTAGGTCACGCGATTGTTTGAACGCATCAGTTATGTGCACAAAAATTGTGCGACTAAACACCCGTGCAATTGAGCCCTCAGACTACATAGAGTTTGCAGTCTATTCCTGTGGTGATACATAAGTCTGCATAGGAGCTGTAGACACAAAACAGCACCTGAATTTTAAATTAAAACCTTCTTTAAAGTTGCTTTATTTTTCATTTTAGATGAAATGCAAAAAATAAAAAAATATATTTTCAAAGGTAGCCTTTAATGATGTCAACAGAACAGGCTCCTATTAGATCAGCAATCCCTATCCCAGCTTAACCCCTTAGGCTGGGCTCACACAGGGCGGATTTGCTGCGGTTTTGCCGCTGTTTGTCGTTGCATATCCACACTGCCGCAAAACCGCTGCGTTTGCAGTGCAATGCAGATCAAATGTGTTTGGGAAAAAGCTGTTCTCACAGGATGGATTTTTTCCGCACTGCCGCAGTGCGGAAATGTAACTGCGGCACAGTTTTTCAAGACGCAGCATGTCGATTCTTTTTACTTTTCCGCAGCTCTTTTTTGTCCATAGACCTCTATGGACGCAACCAAATCCGCACCAAAATACGCTGCAAAAGTAAAAAACCGCTGTGGAAAAAGACGCTTGTGGATTTTTCCGCAAGAAAATCAGCAAGACCAAAATAACCTTTGAAGCGGTTTTGCCACAGTAGCAGTTATTCTGCAGCAAAACTGCAACAAATCTGCCCTGTGTGAACCCAGCCTTAAGGACACAGACCTTTTTTTTACCATTTTTAGTTTCTCCTTGGGCCTCATGTTCACAGGGAAAATCAGGCCCGCTACAGATTCTACATGGAGAATCAGTAGCGGTTCCCTCCTGCCCCGCGGACATGAGCGCTGAAAATAAGAATAAACTTACCCGCAGCGGACCGGGCAGGTCTTCTCTTCTTCACGGCCGGATCTTCTTTCTTCGGCCGGCGGATATGCTCGGGACGCCGGCTGCGTGCCGCGCGCATGCGCCGGACACATCCGCCGGGCCGAAGAAAGAAGATCCGGCCGTGAAGAAGAGAAGATCTACCCGGTCCACTGCGGGTAAGTTATTCTTATTTTAGTTCTCCCGCGGATCCAGACGGCTTCCATAGGCTTCAATAGAAACGCGGGTGACCCGCACGAAAATGGAGCATGTCCATTTTTTTCCATGCTCCATTTTTTTTAAATTCACTTTTATTGACCATCTGCGGGTATTTATCTACCCGCGGGTGGTCAATGCTTCTCTATGGGATGCGGATCCGCGTGCGGGTGATCCGATGCGGATTTAAAATCATCTTTTGCCCGTGGACATGAGGCCTTATGCCTTGCAAAAAAAATCCTGTCTTATTTTTCTATTGACATGGCTGTCTGGGGGCTTATATTTTTTGTGGAGGGAGCTTTATTTTGTACCATATAATTTACCGGGAAAAAATGAAAACATTTTTAAGTGGGGTGAAATGGATAAAAATCCAACTTCACCATCTTTGGAATGGGTGGGATGGTCTAGTTTTTACTGTATATGCACTGTGGCAAAAATTACAAGATAACTTTATTCTATGGGTCAGTACGATTACAACCATACCATTTTTTTTTTTTTGCTGTACTGCTTTTAAAAAATATAATATCTTTAACACAATTACTTTCTGCCACCATCTTCTGACCGCCATAACATTTTTATCTCTGTTGATAGGTCTGTTTGAGGGCTTGTTTTTTGCAAGATGACCTGTGGTTTCTAATAGAAACATTTTGGAGTATATGCGACTTTTTGATTTCTGAATTCCACATCGTGTATTATGTTTTTTGACAGTGTTCACCGTGCGTGATAAATACTGCGTAATTTTGATAGATCAGACTCTTATGGGTGCGGTGATAACATATACGATTTTTTTTGTTTGCTTGTTTTGATTTTTTATTATAAATAAGAAGGAAAAGGGGGGTGGAAGTTTAACCCTTAAGCACTGCAAATTTACGATGCTTGGTCCTGGGCTTTAGTAGTAAAAATATAGTGCAGGATTAAAGCTCCTGCAATCTAGCAGGAGCAGGTCGGGTCATCGGCTGTTAGTCACAGCCAAGAACCCATAGGAGAAGGCAAAAGCGTTTTTTAATTGCTTCTGCATTCTCCTTTACGGGCTAAATGGTGCTCAATGAGTGCTATGCAGTGCAGAGAGAAAGTGGAATGTTACTTCCGCTATTTGACCCGGCGATCACGTGACCACCAGGTGCCTCTTGCCATGGCAGAGCTGTAGGGTCCTATTAGACCCAGATCAGCTCGGTTAGTGACTGATGTCACTAGAGAGGGATATTTACCCCTGTAACTGGGGCTCCTATGAAGACTGCTCCTATAGATGCGAATGTCCCCCAGAGGTCTTATAGAACATCATGGGGAGACATAGATGTTAAAAAAAAAGTTACAAAAATAAGTTTAAAAAAAACCTACAGAATAAAATGATATGTATAAAAAAAGAAAATAACCCATAAATATACTAATTTTAAGAATAAACAACTATAAATTTCAAAAAATCATTTTTTGTCTTTTACCCCTAATGAAAAAAAATGAAAGAAGTCAGTGAAAAAAGATTTAAAAAATAGCCACGGGAAAAAAAATGCAGCAAAAATTATTTTGGTAGCCGAAGAAAAAAAAATAGGGCATTAAAACCTCCACATGGGTAAAAAGTGTCTGGTTCTTTAGTATTGACATACTCTGGTCTTTAAGGGTTAAATATCTTTTTTACAATAATTAAAAATCTTTTTTCACCTATTTTTACTTCAGTACCCATACGGGCCTTGAACTTGCAATCATTTGATTGCTTATACTACATTGTGTATATGGTATTTCTGAAAGCATTCTATTAAGACAGACCACAATCTAGTCTTATTAAGTAGAAACACATGGCAGTCCTGGAGGCATTCAGAAGGCTCCTGGCTGCCATGACACCCAGAGGGTAGTTTGGGACCCCTGAATAGCAGCATTTAAATCCTGCTGTCAGAATTGACAGCAGCTTTCAAAGGTTCAACAGCCCTGATCATCGTGAACGCTGACAGCTTTCATTAGCCATGTATGGAGCAGCTTGGCTCCTGATACTGTGCCATACAAACCCTGCACACTCAGGACGTACTTATATGTCCTGAGGCACCAAGGGGTTGAAGGTCTCGTTAGAGGGGAAAAGAAGTAAGCTCTAGTCCTGACTCCATTCTTATTCCATGGAGTCCTGTCTGCAGGAAAATGTCATATGATCCCTATCGGCTTTACTAAATGGCCGAAGTATCAAAAATGAGAGAGAGTCAAACGTGGGTGCAAGTGTAGTGGCCCAGAGGGTCCTCCAGAAAAGTCACACTTACATTTGTCTGTCACACCTGTCTATGTGCTTCCAGGAGGCATAGAAGGTGCCATAGGTTGGAGAAACCTTGTTTTTCCCTTCATAAGCTAAAAGCTTAGTGCGGCAATTGGCTATTGGCTTAGTGTTGCCTATTGGCTGTATGTCACACCTCCACTGATTGGTGGGTAAGTCCAGAGCAGAAAACATTAGTATGGGTCTCTATGCAGAGGGGGGGGGGGGGGAGAGAAGAAAAGTGTGGGAAGAGAGAGGAAGTGGAGGAACAGTTAGCATGGAGTCGTGAGGAGAGTCTGCAGCCTGTCATGGTCGGAGAAGGAGGTGTGTGTCAAGAGTGCAGCCGAGCATGCAGTGATTTAGCAAGCCTCCCAGGGTAGCGAGGTCCTTTCCGCTCCCTTGTTCTGCCAGCAGTGAGTTGGGGGCCATCATTCCACTAAAACAGTGAGTTAAACTACCCGGTGAATTCACAGCCAGGATTAGTCCAGAGGCCATTACAACTCTCATCCATCACCTGTATCTTACACTTCCAGTAAGCCCATCAGATAGTCAAAGCTGTGGGGAATCATTACTGAGTAACCCCAAGAGAAATAAATAGAGAGAGAGCGTTGAAGAAAAGTGTTGTTTAGTTGCAATTCTACTGTTTTCAACGTGTTAATTTACTGCAGCATTGCCAACTCTGATAAACCCTTGTAACGCTGTAAAATGTGACTGTATCCCAATTATTCATTACAAAGCTTAAGTAAAACTGCATGCTCCCAGTTGGCTAAGACAAGCTACTGGCCTCGAATCAAGTTCTTTCACCATCGTTCAACTTAAGAGTTCAGATTGGAGTACTGGCATCACTTGTGACAAAACCCACCGTTCAGTTTAAACGTATTCTTATACGTCATTTGTGCCACTGTGCGACAACTGAGCCGAGCATCGCTTCCGTCATTGTCAGGAGAGATTGCAGAGCCACCCGCGACGACCATCTTGCAATCCCATGATCACCCCCACGTTGGCACGCTCAGCTCGGCCGTTGCAGAAGCATCAGTGTTACTGGTGATAAGTTCCCTTTAAGGCTAGAACTACACATAGACGTTTGAAGTGCGACACTCGTGGTCCATTGGAGTTCATTGGATTTTATGACAGTGCAGAGTCCAGTACAAAGCGTTACCTTGACCAGGAAAATATTATTGAGCAAGCAGAGATTCTTCACATCTTCACCATCTGAGATTTTGCTCATTAAAACCTTTTCCCTCTGTGCAAATCCTTTACACACGTCAATATGTAGAAAGATCGCCATGAGATTCTGCATTGCGTACAATGGCTGTTTCCTGTTCATCTTGCTCAGCTCCAGAGCAATGACCCTGAGAATAAGGAGGGTTAAATGAAGTATATTGCGTTCATCCATAGCATTAATGATCCAGAGATACCCAGGAGTAGTGTTGAGCTAACCAAACCACTTGAACCCTGTTTTTGGGTCAAACTTTATTAATAGTTTAGTTCACAGTGAACCACGGGCAGTTTATTCCGTCTGAATCCACAAGAAAGAAGAAGGGGTAGATGGGATTATCATTGTTGCTTTGCAACACTGGAGTCCTGGGTTTAAATCTGACCAAGGACAACATCTGCATAGAGTTTGTGCATTCTCCTTTAGAGATGAGCGAGTATACTCGCTAAAGGCAATTGCTCGAGCGAGCATTGCCTTTAGCGAGTATCTTCCCGCTCGAGACGAAAGGTTCAGGTGCCGGCGCGGGGGAGTGGTGAGTAGCAGCAGTCAGCAGGAGGGAGCGGGGGGGGAGAGAGGGAGAGAGAGATCTCCCCTCCGTTCCGCCCCGCTCTCCCCCGCCGCTTAAGCCTCTTACACAAGATGACTGGCAGGCTCTGAAGGCTTAGAGAAGTTTGCCATGAAAATACTATTGATGACCTATCATCAGGATAGGTCATCAATAGTTGACATCAATATGCTGAGTGATGATCCTCCTGTATAAAGGGGGCTTAAATGGGGTTTCCAGTGAGGTACTATTGATGACCTAGTGGCAGACCCCAGGTCATCAATAGTATTTCACTGGAAAACCCCTTTCAGCCCCTTTTACACAGGAGGATCATTGCTCAGTACATGGAGGCAGAGCTGGTTGGAGATTGTTCCGGACTGCCCGCCTCCAGTCACAGTGAACAGGCAGTCCTCCATAGAAAAAGGACTGCCTGTTTAAACTGAACGATGCAGCAGCAGACCAATGATGATTTTATGGTTTGCATGAAAGATCTGATCAGTGATTTATCAGTCTTCCACCGCATGCGTTCACACTGCACAATTATCGTGCAAACTGCTTAATCTAACGAGTAGTTTGCGCGATAACCATGCCATGTAAAAGGGGCTTTGACCACACATAAAGCTGCTGCAGCTGCTGATGATATGACCTACCTGTAATCATCACACTGCGCCAAGTAATTGATTTCAGCCAAAATCTGACTTTTACCTAATCCGTGAGCACCTTCATACACCAGTGACCGCTGACAGTCCTTCCACCTCCAGTCCTTGCTATGAATGAATTCTCTAATTGTATGCCTGAACACGTCAATTTCTTTGTCACGGCCTGCGATATGACCATAGAAGTAAGAGTTAACATCGAGGTCTGGGATGACCGTCTCATGCGGCTCCTCTTGTTTCAGTGGGGAACGTACGAGACTGGTGGTTGTGAACTGAGAACTGAAGTGGAATCTCAAACGTACATATTTCGCAAAGTTATTTTGCAACTTTGGGCCCACATTCATTTTCAATTCCAGGAAAATACTATTAACCTTTTCCCACTGCAACCCTTTTTTTGTTTTTACTTTTTCTTCCCACTTACAAAAAATTCATAGCTCTTTTACTTTTCAATTGACATACATACATAA
Organism: Eleutherodactylus coqui; assembly: GCF_035609145.1. Classification (NCBI taxonomy): domain Eukaryota; kingdom Metazoa; phylum Chordata; class Amphibia; order Anura; family Eleutherodactylidae; genus Eleutherodactylus; species Eleutherodactylus coqui. The sequence continues at coordinate 38,547,288 of NC_089844.1, forward strand.
GGGTTTGTTTTTTGCGAGACGAGTTGTACTTTTCAATTGGACCATTTAAGGCCTTGGTCAGACGGGCATTTTTTCGCGCAATTAGCGGATCGCATAACGGATGCGCATCCGCAAATCGCGTGACCAGGGTCGACGTTTCGCTAAAAAATCTGCACCTAGCAGTGTTTTCAGCGAAACGGGCCCGATCAAAGGAGCGCTGTCCGCTGTTCGCCCATTGAATTCAATGGAGCCAGCAATACAGCCGGCTCCATTGAAAGCAATGGGCTGCCGGCGAGTGCTGGATGAATTTTCGGGAAGGGCTTAAAAATATAAGCCCTTACCTGAAAAGCATCCTGAAATGTGTAAAAAAAAAAAAAATTATACTCACCTTTTCCCTGCAGCTGGAGTTCAGCCGCGGCCGGCCAGCAGTTCTCCTGAACTGCTCTGTGTAGTATTCAGCAGGCGGGGATTTTCCCCGCCTGCTGAATGGGCTGCCTTTGATTGGTCACAGCCCTCACCAATCAGAGGCAGCTCTCACTCACCCATTCATGAATTCATTAATGGGTGAGTGAGTGCTGCCTCTGATTGACTGAGCACAGGGACCATTCAATAGCTGAGAGCTGCCTCTGATTGGTCCCTGTGCTCAGTCACTTAATTCATGAATGGGTGAGTGAGAGCTGCCTCTGATTGGTGAGGGCTTTGACCAATCAGAGGCAGCCCATTCAGCAGGTGGGGATTTTAAATCCCCGCCTGCTGAATACTACACAGAGCAGTTCAGGAGAACTGCTGGACGGCTGAACTCCGACTGCAGGGAAAAGGTGAGTATAATTTTTTTTTATTTTTACACATTTTAGAATGATTTTCAGGGAAGGGCTTATATTTTTAAGCCCTTCCCGAAAATTCATCCCGCGCTCGCCGGCAGCCCATTGCTTTCAATGGAGCCAGCTGTATTGCCGGCTCCATTGAATTCAATGGGTGAACATCTTTCTTCTCTGCCACAGCTGTAACAGCTGTGGCAGAGGAGGACGATCTTTATAGTATATGTTCTCAATGGGGTCGGCGCTGCTGCCGCTGGCCCCATCGAGCGCATATATAGAAAACAGCGATGCGCAGAACGCAGATAGGCGCGTTCTGCGAATCGTTGTGTCCTATAATTTATCGGACATCCGCATAAAAAGCGGACATGTGACCGATCCCATTGGGATGCATTTGGTCTATAGATATGCAGATCGCAAGCGCGTCTGCAGATCGGACTAAAAAACGGTCGTGTGACCGAGGCCTAACGTATCATATAATAGAATGAAAAACTTTTACAAATTCCTTAATGGGGAGAAATGGAAACAAAAAGCAGTTGCACCATTTTGGAAGAGGTTTGCCTTTATGACGTTCACAATGCAGTAAAAAAGATGTTATATTTATTATGCAGGTCAATACAATTACAGCAATAGCAAATTTGTATATTTTTCTATGGTAGTACTACTTAAGGGCGCCCACCCACTGGCGTTTTTTTTTCCCAGCGAAATTCGCAGCATTTTTTTTCTCCTGGGGTCTATGGGACTTGTAATGTTAAAATCGCGATCGCGCAAAATCGCAAATTACCGCGAATCGCGGTAAATTGCGATTTTGCGCGATCGCGATTTTAACATTACAAGTCCCATAGACCCCTGCAGAAAAAAAATGCTGCGGATTTCGCAGGGCAAAAAAAAAACGCCAGTGGGTGGGCGCCCTAAGGCTGCATTCACACGAACGTATATCGGCTCGGTTTTCACGCCGAGCCGATATACGTCGTCCTCATCTGCAGGGGGGGGGCTGGAAATCGAGGAGCAAGAACTGAGCTCCCGCCCCCTCTCTGCCTCCTCTCCACCCCCTCTCTGTCCCTCTGCACTATTTGCAATGAAAGGAGGCGGGGCGGGGGCAGGGCTAAGTTATGAGAATTAGCCCCGCCCCATCCCACCTCTCCCCATTGCAAATAGTGCAGAGGGGCGGAGAGGAGGCAGAGAGGGGGCTGGAGCTCAGTTCCTGCTTCTGGCTCTTCCAGCCTCCCCCCCTGCAGAGAGAGACGACGTATATCGGCTGGGCATGAAAACCGAGCCGATAGACGTTCGTGGGAACCCAGCCTAAAGAAAACAAAAAAAAAACCCTTTTTTAAAAATACTTTCTGTTGCCATCTTTTGACCCCAGAACTTTATTATTTGTGTATATGGGGTTGTGTGAGGGCTCGTTTTTTTGTGAGGTGACCTTTAGTCTTTCAATTTTGCTTTCTTTCTGAAATAGTCTATATATATATATATATATATATTTTTTTTTTTTTTTAATTCTAATCTTTTTTATTGAAAGAGATTCTTTTTCTGGCGACCAAAGACACCTTCAACATACATACAATACAAACACAGAAAACACCAAATACCCCTCCCCCCAAGAAACGTAATCCAATAGTCTCTCTCGTACTATTCAAGTACACCGCTGCAGAGTCCTTTAACCCATTCCCGCTGCAGGGCGTAAGTTTACGTCCTGGGAGCGGGGTACTTCCCGCAACAGGGCGTAAACTTACGTCCTGGAGATAGCGCGGGATCACATATGATCCAGCGCTATCCCGCAGCGGGAGCCGGCTGTCAGTCACAGCCGGCGTCTCGCTGCAGCAGCGGGGGGACATCGGAGATGCGCCCGCCACTTTTAACCCCTTCCCTGCCGCGATCTAAGTAGATCGCGGCAGGGGAAGAGTTCACAGCGGGAGCGCGGCTCCCTCTGTGTCTCCGGCCGGAACTCGCGATGTCATCGCGAGAGCCCGGCCTGTCACCATGGCAACAGGACGCCAGACACTGGCGTCCTGTATTGCCTATGCCTGAGATCGCTGTATGAGCGATAAGGCATGGGAGAGCAGTAGCTCTGCCATGCCTTATACCAGCGATCATCAGGGCAGTGGTTAAAGTCCCTCAGAGGGACACAAACAGTGTGAAAAAAAGAAAGATTTAAAAAATGAATTAAAAAAAATGTAAAAAAAAAGAGTAAAAAAAACATTTTTTATGCTTTTTCTCAGATTAACATCAAAAAAGGTAAAAAAAAAATAAAACCCCACATATTTGGTATTGTCGCGTCCGTAACGATGCGTACAATAAGTTGCACATGCTTTTGATTGTGCACCGAAAAAAACGCTAAAAAAAAAGCTAAAAAACTGAGGCAAAATGCTCATTTTTAGCATTTTGCCTCACTAAAAATGCAATAAAAGTGATCAAAAAAGTCGTATGTACGCTAAAATGGTACCAATAAAATCTACAGCTCGTCTCGCAAAAAATAAGCCCTCATAGAGCTCTGTACATCAAAAAATAAAAAAGTTATGTGACTTTGAATGCAGCAATTTAGAATAGAAAAAAGATTTCCAAAAAAAAGGGTTTTTATTGCAGAAAAGTGGGAAAACCTAAAAAAAAATGTTAGAATTTTGGTATCGTTGTAACCGTATCGGTCTGCAGAAAAAATGGAAAGTCTCATTTATGCTGCATGATTAACGGTGTAAAAAAAAAATTAAAAAATCTATGGCAGAATTGATGCGTTTTCTCTCTCTGCTATCATTAAAAAAAAAAAAAAAATTTACAATATAGTCTATGTACCCAAAATTGGCATCGATAAAAACTACAGTTCGCCACGCAAAAAACAAGCCCTCATACGGCCGCGTCCACGGAAAAATAAAAACGTTATGGCTTTTGAAAAATGGAGATGGAAAATACCAAAAAATCGCTTGGTCCTCAACGCCAAAATAGGCCATGTCATGAAGGGGTTAATTGACCATATTTCCAGATAGATAAGGTACAGTCCCTGTAATTTGCTGTTACCTGTAATGCAAAGGTTAGCGCAACTACTTCCTTCCCTCTCCACTCTCTTTCCCTTCCACAATATATGCATTCCAGTGGATATTAGCATTATCTTCTAAGTAAGTCATTCTCAAGTAAACTGAAGGTATGCAGCCATTCGAACCATATACCATAATATTTCTGTAATGTCTTTCTTTTGCAATAAATACTTTTTTCCCAAATTAGAATTTGAGTGGCTTTCTTTTTAAGTTCAGCTAGATCAGGGGGACAGTCATCCAACCGATGTTGTGCTATCAAGTATAAAATCCTGGCCACTGCTATCTTTTCATTTTCTTCTAGGGGCACATTGTTCACATAGCCCAGAACACATACCAATGGAGTAAATTCCAATTGTATTTCATACACGTCATGGATCAGGCTGCACACCTCGCTCCAGTATCTCTGCAACTTAGGACAACGCCACATCATGTGTATAAGGTCCGCTGTATGAATCTTACATCTATTACATAAAGGGGTATCTCTCACACCAATATTGTACAGAAACGCAGGAGTGCGATATACCCTGTGTAACAGATATATTTGTGATATCCTATGAGACTCACTCAGAGACAATTTAGGTGTCATTTGTAACACTTCTGTCCACAGTGATTCCTCAATCGGGCCAATATCCTTCTCCCATTTACTTCTCGTTGCCAGAGGGTAGCGCAGGTTTATCTGACCCTGTATACAGGAGTATACCCAAGATATCTTCCCCCTGGTACTAGTAGAACTTCCTACAATTTCTGCTGGTAGCAATTTTCTGAATTCAAGATTCTCAAGGCAGCTCTCCGCCTGGAATGCATGTCGGAGCTGTAGATATTTGAAAAATTGAGTGTGCGGCAAACCATATTCATCCCTCAACTGCTCAAAAGATTTTATATTATCCCCTGATACTATCTGAGTTAGTCGTCTAATCTCCCTAGTCTTGCACCCTTGAAAACCCTCTAACTTCTCTAACTCTTGTAGCCTTGGGTTTTCCCAGATAGGAGTATATTGTGTAAAACCCTTGATCCCCATTATGTCTCTAATCTTCCACCAAACCCTATGCATGAGGGTTAAAGTTGGGAAACTCTGGGGGCTACTGCGGAACTTAGAACTCTCCAGGGCTTCAAATAAGTGTGCATTATGGAAATGAGTTTTCAGGAGACGAAAGCTCCCATCCCGCGTGTCCTCCGTCTCCCATCCCCTAAAATGTTGCATTTGTGACGCTAGGAAAAATGATACAGGGTTAGGTAGCGCGAGTCCTCCATCTCCCTTAGGATTACACCATGTCTCCAACTTAATTCTATGTCCTTTATCTCTCTAGATCAAGTCTTCTTTCTCTTTCCTGATGCTTCATGATTTCCCCAAACTTCACTAAGACAATAGACTGAGGGAAATATTTCCAGATTTACCTCCTCTCCTCTCATACAAACAGCCATAAAACCCAAAAATCTTCTCACCAGAAGTGCCCTCTTATCACCATCAGAGACAGGCAAATTTCCCTGTAACTGCAAAAAATGCAAGACCTGTACCCACATCCTACCAGCAAACACAGTCCACATACCCAATACACAGGGGGACTATGAGATCATTAATGCTTTCTGAAGGATATCCTGCTATGTGTTGTACAAGATACATGTCACGTCCGCTTAAAGCCTGCAATAACTGTAACACAAAACACCCACTTGGCAGTGTTTATACCACAGTACCAGCAACCCCTGAAGTACGAGGAATAAACAAAAGAGGGAAACCTTCCCTAAGGGGAACTAGAGGGTGACAACTCCTGCCTACTAGTGCATGATGCGCCCTGATAAGGACGCATGCAACCCTCCTACCTGTGCCACTCACTAACCCTGATACATGACAAAGGAAAACCATCACACGAGTAAACAAAACCTACTGTGAATAAATCTCAGCAATAAACCTCTGTATTTATTTGAAGAGCTGCTGGGAGAATCACTGAAACCAGATCCAGAGATGTCTTCTACCAACAGAAGAAGGAGACTGTGCTGAATTCACAGAAACCAGACAAGGAGGAATCTAAAAACCCTCCCTAATTGCTCCCAGGTGTACACCAGCAGCTCACACACCCACCAGGGTTAAAGTAGATAAATGCACAGTCAAACTCAAAGGCTGGGGTCACACGGGACGTATTCCCGGCGTAAGTCTCGCGGGTTTGCCGCAGCAAAAAACCGCAAGATTTCCCCCGGAAAGTGCTGCCTTAAAACCCGCGGTACTTTGCTGTGGGTTTTGGAGTGGCTAGGCTGCATGCTTTTCCTTTGCAGCCGGCGCTTCCATAGAGAGGAGCGGGGCCGCAACTGAAAAAAAAAATAGACATGCTGCGGCCGGGGAATCCGATCCAGGATGAATCTGCACATACGTACAATAATGAAGAAGCCGCATACACCCATGGGGAACCATTTCTTTGAACCAGAACACAGTATAATGGATCTAAAAGTCTTAATACTCAAAGGTCACCTTTAGAACGATCAAGAAAGAAAAATGTTGGCTTTCAAGCTGATAAGAGCTTTCCAGTCATTAACACAAGAACTCAATTTAACAACTGGATTTATGACTCATTATATAGACGCCTCATACCCATCAGATCTGTAACTTCCTAATAATCACCTCTCGCCCTTCCATCATCTTATACAAAGCCTACTTCTATGCCTTTGGTTTATCATTATGTACATGCTGTGCTGGACTCTCAGTGCTTCATTTGTTAGCCTGTCTTTTTAAATGCAAATGCTTTTTAGTGTATATAGAGTATATGTGGTTGTAGGGGCCTTGTGTGGCTCAGAGTGTTAGGGCAGCAGTCCTAAACTCTCACTCACAACCTGAAAGTTGAAGGTTCAATCCCTGCATGGTTCCGGCTTCAAGGTTGACTCAGCCTCCATCCTTCTGAGGTCGGTAAAATAAGCACCCAGATTGCTGGGGTGTAATAAACAAAGTACCTGTTGGCGCTATACAAATAACAAATCCTTTCCCATATGTGATTCTTCAGATATATTTTATTATAATAGCCTGATGATGAGTACCTTGAGACCTTGCAAATATAATTTTCCTGGTTAGCCAATACAGGTATTACCTCTATAATACTTTTGTCTTTTTATATAACAGTTTTTAATATAACATAGATTTTTCTGGTTACCACAGTACCACGCTATTTTGGCTGTACATTGTTGGATTTCTATAAAATATGTATTATGGCTACATAAATAATAAAGACTTACCCAGCAGGGGGCGATGCACATCCCTTTGTGTGGTCATGTAGGCTTTTCCTATTGTTCTATTTCAAAAGAAAGATCCAATAGATTATAGAACACATTAGTAAAATAAAGGTCTATTGTACTGTATGCTGTATAACCTATGGCGTGGGGTATCTTAACGTTTTTCTGGTATTGGGCAGAACCTATTATTTCTTTTTATTTAATTTCAATAGGTTCAAAGTTCCGTGCTAAATAATTTCTTAATATATCTATACAGGGATAACAGCTTTGTTTTTCAGATGCCATGCATATCTGTAGAGTTAAATGGTACAATTGTGTCTGATTTTAGCCACCACTAGGGGGTGCTCACCCATGCAAACTATAGAAGTCAATGAAAGCAGGTTATTTTTGCTGCTTGGGTACTTTGGCTGACAAGTACTCTGACAATAAAGCAGTAATATAAGGCTTGTAATTAGAGATGAGTGAGCGTACTCGCTAAGGGCAAATACTCGAGCGAGTATTGCCTTTTGCGAGTACCTGCCCGCTCGTCTCAAAAGATTCGGGTGCCGGCGGGGGTGAGCGGTGAGTTGCGGGAGTGAGCAGGGGGGAGCGGGGGGGAGAGAGAGTTTTCCCCCCTGTTCCTTCCCGCTCTCCCCCGCCACTCCCCGCCCCCCGCCGGCACCCGAATCTTTTGAGACGAGCGAGCAGGTACTCGCAAAAGGCAACACTCGCTCGAGTATTTGCCCTTAGCGAGTACGCTCGCTCATCTCTACTTGTAATGTGTTTCGACTCACGTTGCTTCCTTGCTCTCTAGGTACTGGTACAGCGTCCCAGGGTTAACAACCCCTTTCATTTCTTTGGGTGGGAGTTCACTGAATAGATATGCTGGAAACTTGGACTCTTGGTATGTCTCCTGATCACATGCCACTAACCCGGGGTAATGCATCATCATCCTGGCTGCTAGATTCACTTTCCTCCCAATGACTGCATAGTAAGAAACATGACAAGGACAACTCACCCTAATATATCGGGTGCTGCCTTTAGGTTATGACCATCACCATAATTCCAACCCACTCACTATAAGTTTTCACTACAGTCCTCACTGAACATTAGAAAAGTTAAAGGGGTTGTCCAGTTGTAAACTATTGATGACCTATCCTCAGGAAAAGTCATCAATAGTAGATCATTCGGGATCCATCAGCTGGAACCTTGCTGATTAGCATTTGAGATGATTTCTGCAGGAAGCAGACAGCTCCTCTTACACTGCATTGGTTAGGCTTGGTATTGCAGGCCATGTTCCCATTAACTTCAATGCCAACTTGGGTTGCAATACCAAGCCAGGCCACTGCAGTGAGAACAGAGCTGTCTGCTTCCTGCAGAAATCAGCTCTGTGCCTGAGCATAATGCCCGAAGAACAGTTGATCAGCAGGTGTCTGTGGTGATTGACCCTACTAATCTACTATTGCTGACTTATCCTGCGGATAAGTCATCAATAATTTATAATTGAACAACCCCTTTAAATTGCAATTGTGTGTGGCACCCACTGTACCTGTATACTCATGGCGGGTTGCATGGCCAACTACTCCACAGAAGACTGGGCCACTGGTTAAACTAATTGAGGCAAGCCTGTAACACAAGAAAGGGCGCAATCACACAAGTGTATTATGGGTATATACTTGTGCTCATGTTATGGAGAAATGTCCCAGCCCATCCACAGCATCATAGGGATTTATGATGCTGCGAGTTCGGGTCAGTAAACTTGTGGACAGGCCAGGAGACTTATTCGCAATAAGGGTGCAAGTATGCACCCGTAACACTTTTGTGCGAATACGGCCAATGATTGTACAACTAATTCATAGAACAAACAGGACATGACGGGACATCATATGTAAGACTGAGTACAGACTTATTCAGCATTCTGTTTTTCTGTTCCATCATGAGCTCCAGTGGCCCCAGTAGCCTTAGTGACCCCTATAGTGGCTTCAATCATAATAGTGGCCCCAATAGTAATACTAACCCCATAGTGGCTCCAGTAGTGTCCCCTTTATTGGTTCCAGCATTATACCGAATCAACCCCAAATTAGCCCCAGTAATAATAGTGCCCCCATACTGGTCCTAGTAGTAATAGTGACCCCAATAGTGGACCTAGTAGTAATAGTGACCCCCACAGTTGCCCCAGTAGTAATAGTGATCTCCATAGTGGACCGTTAAGTGGACCTCCAGCAGGGCAGCAACCTGACACTGTCAAGCATTCAACTCATTCAGTTTGTAGCTCCGTTGCAGCGGCGGCCGCCACTGTAATCAAATTATGGCACCTGACCTCTCCACCCATTGCCTGCACGCAGAATCTGTCCTGTGTGCAGTCACCAGACAGGAGCTACAGAGTGAGTTAAATGCCTGAGAGCACTGGCGTAACTATAGGGGATGCAGGGGATGCAATTGCACCTGAGCCCAGGAGCCTTAGAGGCCCATAAGGCCTCTCCTCTCCATATAGGGACATCAGTACTATGAATAAGTCATTATAGTTGGGGGCTCTGTTACAGGTTTTGCATTGGGGCCCAGGAGCTTCAAGTTACACCTCTGCGTTAAGGGGTTAAGAGAAGTTGGGGGGCCCCAAGATAAACTTTTGCACCCGGGCCCAGGAACCTTTAGCTATGCCCCTGCCTTATAGTGTTGGGTTACTGTTTAAAATGAACGGAAAAATCAAATACCAGCCTTAATTACCTACCAGGCTGGTGACATACCAACTGGGTGACAAACCTCAGCCAACCGTCTGATTGTTAGGTTGTGCTGCGGGGACCTGTAGTACTATGGTTTCTAGGAGCACATTCCCACAGGTGTGGCATGATTGTGCTGGCTGGGTGTGGTGATCTTCTGTTGGCCAATTCCCCAGGTCTTTGCTCACATATATACCCAGGTCCTGTCAGTGTCTGTTTGGTGTCCAGGGTAAGCAGTCATGTTTCTTTCTGTGTTGCAGCTTGCTGTGTGACTTGTGTCCTGTTGTCTGTGCTGTTGCTGCTTGCTGTGTGAACTGTGCTCACTGCTGCTGGATCATGTGTCTTGTTAGAGTAGGGACCGCAAGACACGAGAACTCTTGATCGCTGGTCTCGCGGCTTAAGTGACTTGGCCAATTCACAAACTAATCCCTCATATTTATATTTCAGCTATTTCATCTGCTTTAGTGTGCGGGAATGTTTGTAGAGTGTGTTGGCCGTTTGTCCTATGTTATGTCTGTCTGTGAGTCCAGTCCATAGTATGCAGTTCTCTGTCCAGTTGGTGTTTCTGACAGCACGTCTAGTCTGAAATCCATTTTAGGTCCCTGTGTTTGTTATATTCCCGTCCTTTGGGCACGTTCGTGTGGGCCCGGTGCTTATTTGCCCACAGGAACGTAACACTGAGGTGCTGCGATGGCTCAGGTTGGCTTATGGTAGGGGCACCCCTGTTGCTATCCTAAACAAGCTTTGTTTGCATTCCATAACCATGATATCATGAGGGTCTGCACTTAGGCTGTATACACAGAACAGAAGCTTTTTAATCAAGACTATTTAAAAAGTTACTTTATTTTGTATTTTTAAATGCAAAAATGGTTGCAGAAGTAATTACACTCTTTTGATATGCTGTTTTATGATACCTGCCTGATGGATTCAATGTCCTCTGAGCAGAAGCCATATATCGTGAAGGCACAGTGTAGAGCATGCGCACAGTCATCCTCCTGTTTATCACCTGGAAGCCCAAATACGCACAGAAAAGTGCAACCCTGGAAGAAACAAAAATATTGTATCTGCAGATGAAGATTGTATAACATGGCGCAAATGTTCTCAGCCGGGTATCTCCATATACACCCTTCACTTCCACCCACCTTGTCAAACGTAAAGATCTTGTTAATTCTACCCCTATATTTAGTGATCTGATTGAGGACGCCTATGGTGACATCTTGCATGGCTTGACACAGCAGTTCAATAGAAGCACTCTCACAGAACTGGAAGTTCAGGAACAGCACAGTCACCGATGTCATCTCGGAGAGATACTCCAAGGGTTGGTCATCATCCAACTAGAGGGACAGAAAATGGATTAATGAAGAAGACTGGAAAATCATGGTGCTCTCATATCTTCAGACAAAGCCTACCTTCCGCAACACAGTTTCCATGACGTACTTTCGCAAGATCTGCTCTAGAGAAGGATTGGGGCAGAGAAGTAACACTTTCCTGTAGCTTTCTATAAGAAGAGAGAGTCATTGAGTAGCTTAAGCCTCATTGGTGCAACCAGGAGGATGTAGGCTAAGGGTGATTGCCCCAGCCATATGATCTTCTTCCTCCAGGCAGCAGCATGTAATGGCACCACATAATTCATCCTCCTCCTGAGGTTCTAAGACGGCGCTATCAGCCCATCAGTGCCCAACCAACACAACTGCTTAGTTCTGCTACTGTATTGATGTTATGAGCTTAATTCTGGTACAATATTTTTGTTATGACCTTGCTTCTAGTATTGTATCTATGTACTGGAGGTTGGTTTTAGCCATATTTATGTACTGAACTTGGTTCTGGTGCTGTATCTATATACCGAGGTGGGTTTATGCTGTATTTATGTTATGAGACACTGACCTGTTCTGGTGGGGGCTTACAGCAATCTTGCTGCTTTCTGCATAAGCAGAATTCAGGCAGAATGACTATCAGTGCAATATATATATATATGATTTTTTCGTACGAGGGGGGTTCAAAATAAAATTCCGCACAGGGTGCCATCTCACTTAAGGTACTCTATGGACATTTCTATAGAGGAGGTTCCATACTGCTCCTTTGCAGTACATGGACAAGTATTTTCATGATGCTCCTTAATTGATGTGTTATCCCTTTCATTCAGTCTTTTCTTCTACTGCTTAGAATCATAGAATGGTAGAGTTGTGAGGGACCTCCAGAATTATCTGGTCCAACCACCTGCTCAGTGCAGGATCACTAATATTTTTGTACAATACTTTTGTTATGACCTTGGTTCTGAAATTGTATCTATGTACTGGAGGTTGGTTTTAGCCATATTTATGTACTGAACCTGGTTCTGGTGCTGTATCTATATACTGAGGTGGGTTTCTGCTGTATTTATGTTATGAGCGTAGTTCTGGTGATGTATGTGTTATGAGCTTGGTTCTGGTACAGAATTTATTCACTGAGCTGTTCTGGTGGGGGCTTACAGCAATCTTGCTGCTTTCTGTATAAGCAGAATTCAGGCAGAATGACTATCAATGCAATATATATATATAATTTTTTTTGTATGAGGGGGGTGAAAAATAAAATTCCGCACAGGGTGCCATCTTACTTAAGGTATTCTATGGACATTTCTGTAGAGGAGGTTCCATACTGCTCCTTTGCAGTACATGGACAAGTATTTTCATGATGCTCCTTAATTGATGTGTTATCCCTTTCCTTCTGCCTTCTCTTCTACTGCTTAGAATCATATAATGGTAGAGTTGGAAGGGACCTCCAGAATTATCTGTTACAACCCCCATGCTCAGTGCAGGATCACTAAAACATCCCAGACATATGTCTGTCCATCCTGTGTTTGAAAACTTCCATTGAAGGAGAACTCACCACCTCCCGTGGTAACCTGTTCCACTCATTCATCACCCTCACTGTCAGAAAGTTTTTATCTAATATCTAATCTGTGTCTCGTCCAATTCAGTTTCACCCCATTGCTTCTAGTCTTTCCATGTGCAAATGAGAATAGGGCTGATCTCTCTGTCCTGTTATAGCCATAGGCGTACCGGCAGAGGGTGCCGGGGTCGCAACGGCGACCCGGCCCCTGCGCTTGAGGGGACCCATAGGCTGCCCTCCAGCATATACTTTCACTTCTCCCTGCACTGTCGGCGGCTGCGTGCTTAGTGTAGTCCGACCGACAGCAGGAGCCACAGAGGACAGTAGGAGAAGGGAGGAGAAAGTAAGTTGGAGAGACAACAGGGGAAGAGGAGGGGGGGGGGGGGAGGAGAGGAGCAGAGATGACAGAGACTCACCAGCACAGCACGGCATCCAGTGGACCAGGGATGATGAGGTCATCTCCCTGCTGCTTCCGTCCTGCTGACACAGCTGCTCTCCTCACCGAAGAAGTAGTCCTGGCACCGGGATATGTATCGATCTGCCTGTCTGTATGTCTTTCTGTCTTTCTATCTATCTATCTATCTATCTATCTATCTATCTATCTATCTATCTATCTATCTATCTATCTATCTATCTCTCTATCTATCTCCTTCCTAGCCATCTCCTTCCTAGCCATCTCCTTCCTAGCCATCTCCTTCCTAGCCATCTCCTTCCCAGCCATCTCCTTCCTAGCTATCTCCCTCCTAGCTAGCTCCCTATCCATCTATATATCTATCCATCTATGTATCTATCTATCTCTCTCTTAGGCCGCATGCCCACTTGAACGCACGGATTTCACTGCCGAATCCCGCAGTGAAATCCGTACATGCCCGCGGACATGGAGAGGGAAAAAACATTATACTCACCTCTCCAGACGCTGCGGGGCTCCCCTCTGTGCTGGCCGGATCTTCTTTCTTCTGGTCGGTGGACGTGCTCGGCACGTCGGCAGCGTGCCGCGCGCATGCGCACCAATATCTAAAAAAATCTCCCGTTTTCCCGCATATCCGGGGCACAGCACAAAAACAGCTGCGGCTGTGCTGCGGATACGAACGGCTTCCATAGGCTTCAATGGAAGCCGCAGGAGCTTGTCGTGCGGCAGATCCACAGGAAAATGGAGCATGCTGCAATTTCTTCCTGTGCGTGTGACCAGCACACCGGGAAGGAATCCCATCTGCATGCTTTTAGCTGCACTACTGATGCTAATGCATTCCTATGGGCAGCAAGACGCACAGATCTTTCGTGCGGGTGCCACGCGCAGATTTTATAAATAAAATCCGCACATGGACATTGGCCCTCAGGCATAGGTACGGGGCGAGGGGGAAAAGGGCCCGGGGGGGAGGGGGGGGGGGCGAGCTGAACTTTTGCACCCGGGCCCCTAAGCCTTTAGGTACGCCCCTGGTTACAGCCCTTCAGATATTTGTAGACAGCTACGAGAATTAGGTCTCCTCTCAACTTTTTTTTTGCAAAGTAAACATTCCCAAATTCGATCCTCACAGGGCAGGGTTTGCAGACCGCTCACCATCCTGGTAACTGTTCTATAAACTTGCTCCAGTTTGTCGATGTCTTTTGAAATTGGGGTGCCCAGAACTGGACACAGTATTCCAGATGAGGTCTGACTAAGAAAGAGTAGAGGGGATAATGACCTCACGTGATCTAGACTCTATGCTTCTCTTAATACATCCCAGAATTGGGTTTGCCTTTTTTGGTGCTGCATCACACTGTTGACTCATGTTCAGTCTGTGATCTATTAGTATACCCAAGTCCTTTTCACATGTGCTGCTGCTTAGCCCAATTCCTCCCATTTTGTATGTGCTTTTTTTCATTTTTCTTGGCCAGATGTATGACTTTGCATTTCTCCTTTTTAAATACCATTCTGTTAGTCGCCGCCCACTGTTCAAGCTTTTTGAATCCTTGCTCTCCCTCCTAGCTTTGTGTCGTTGGCAAATTTGATCAGTTCCCCTGAATTCCTTCTTTCATTTCTAAAAATGTTGAACAACGCTGGGCCTAGGACAGAGCCTTGTGGTACCCCACTTGAGACATTCTTCCACTTGAATGTGCAACCACTCTTTGAGTACGATCTCTCAGCCAATGGTGAATCTAACTAAAGGTCCTTTTACATGTAACGAGTGTCGGGCAAACGATACCCGACACTCGTCCCTGTGTGTACTCGCTCCCATGCTGTTACATAGGAGCAAGTATCGCTGAATCGCTCTCAACGTGGCCAGCAGGGAGATGGAGCAGCTGGAGGAGAGTTCTCTTCCCACTCCTCTCCAGTCACTGTAAGCAGCTGCCATTCAGTAATGAACGGCTGCTGTTTACACTGAACGGTGGTCATTCAGATTTTAAGCATGCTTAAAACTGAACGACTAGATGACTCTCATCCAATACTTAAGTTTCTGCATGCTTTTACATGGGATGAATTCAATACCCTGTTAAGAGCGCGGGGCTTTGAACAACCAGAACGATAATCGTCCCGTGTAAAAGGACCTTAAGAGTTGACTTGTTAATCTCATATTTAGTCATTTGTAGATTAGCAAGAAAAGCGGCAGAGGAAAAACAGTAACACATGACTGCAAGATCAGACTCCACACAGAGCCTGTTTGTAGTCTGTAACCATGGAGACACATATTTCTGCATAGGAGCTATAGGCAAAAAAAGAGTAGGAGATTTTTAATCAGGACTATTCGCAGAGTTAATTAATTTTGTATTTCAAATGCATTGGAGCAATAATAACATTGTTTGCAAAAGTATACACATCCAGAATACATATATGTGAATATAATATGTTGACATATTTATATCTTATACAATAAATCTATATATATAAAGCTGAAAGCCCTCACTGACTCACTGACTGACTGACTGACTCACTGACTGACTGACTGACTGACTCGCCAAAAGTTCTCCAACTTTCCGATGTCGTAGAGACATGAAATTTGGCGCAAGCATAGATTATCTCCAAAATAGGAAAAGAAATTGGGTCCCAACTCGATTATTCAATTCTAGCGCAAAAGAATTGGCGTCAAAATTTAACGTACATAATCTAAATCACTCACTTCCCAATGTCATAGAAACGGGAAATTTGGCAGGAGCATTGATTATGTCATAAAAAGGAAAAGCTAATGGGTCCCAACTTGATTATTCAATTCTATGCGCAAAAGAATTAGCGTCCAAATTTTACGTGCGGAATGTAATTTTCTCACTTTCCGGTGTCATAGAAACGTGAAATTTGGCAGGAGCATTGATTATGTCATAAATGGGAAAAGCGAATGGGTCCCAACTCGATTATTCAATTCTAGCGCAAAAGAATTGGCATCGAAATTTTACGTGCGGAATCTAATTTTCTCACTTTCCGGTGTTATAGAAACGGGAAATTTGGCACGAGCATTGATTATGTCATAAATAGGAAAAGCTAATGGGTCCCAACTCGATTATTCAATTCTATGCGCAAAAGAATTAGCGTCCAAATTTACGTACGGAATCTAATTTTCTCACTTTCCAGTTTCATAGAAACAGGAAATTTGGCACGAGCATTGATTATGTAATAAATAGGAAACGCTAATGGGTCCCAACCCCATTATTTAATTCTAGCGCAAAAGAATTGGCGTTGAAATTTTACGTGCGGAATACAATTTTCTCACTTTCTGGTGTCATAGAAACGTGAAATTTGGCACGAGCATTGATTATGTCATAAATAGGAAAAGCGAATGGGTCCCAACTCGATTGTTCAATTCTAGTGCAAAAGAATTGGCGTCGAAATTTTACGTGCGGAATGTAATTTTCTCACTTTCCGCTGTCATAGAAACGGGAAATTTGGCACGAGCATTGATTATGTCATAAATAGGGAAAGCTAATGGGTCCCAACTCGATTATTCAATTCTATGCGCAAAAGAATTAGCGTCCAAATTTTACGTACGGAATCTACTTTTCTCACATTCCGGTGTCAAGCAAACGGGAAATTTGGCACGAGCATTGATTATGTCATAAGTAGGAAAAGCTAATGGGTCCCAACTCGATTATTCAATTCTATGCGCAAAAGAATTAGCGTCCAAATTTTACGTACGGAATCTACTTTTCTCACATTCCGGTGTCAAGCAAACGGGAAATTTGGCACGAGCATTGATTATGTCATAAATAGGAAACGCTAATGGGTCCCAACTTGATTATTCAATTCTATGCGCAAAAGAATTAGCGTCCAAATTTTACGTGCGGAATGTAATTTTTTCACTTTCCGGTGTCATAGAAATGTGAAATTTGGCACGAGCATTGATTATGTCATAAATAGGAAAAGCTAATGGGCCCCAACTCGATTATTCAATTCTATGCGCAAAAGAATTGGCGTCAAAATGTTACGTGCAGAATGTAATTTTTTCAATTTCTGGTGTCATAGAAACGGGAAATTTGGCACGAGCATTGATTATGTCATAAATAGTAAAAGAGAATGGGTCCTAACTCCATTATTCAATTCTATGCGCAAAAGAATTAGCGTCCAAATTTTACGTGCGGTATGTAATTTTCTCACTTTCCGGTGTCATAGAAACGGGAAATTTGGCACGAGCATTGATTATGTCATAAATAGGAAAAGCTAATGGGTCCCAACTCCATTATTCAATTCTATGCGCAAAAGAATTAGCATCCAAATTTTACGTACATAATCCAAATCTCTCACTTCCCAATGTCATAGAAACATGAAATTTGACAGGAGCATTGATTGTGTCATAAATATGAAAAGTTAATAGGTCCCAACTCGATTGTTCAATTCTAGCGCAAAAGAATTGGCATCAAAATTTTATGTGCGGAATGTAATTTTCTCACTTTCCGGTGTTATAGAAATGGGAAATTTGGCACGAGCAGTGATTATGTCATAAGTAAAAAAAGCTAATGGGTCCCAACTTGATTATTCAATTCTATGCGCAAAAGAATTAGCGTCCAAATTTACGTACGGAATCTAATTTTCTCACTTTCCAGTTTCATAGAAACAGGAAATTTGGCACGAGCATTGATTATGTCATAAATAGGAAACGCTAATGGGTCCCAACCCCATTATTCAATTCTAGCGCAAAAGAATTGGCGTCGAAATTTTAAGTGCGGAATGTAATTTTCTCACTTTCCGGTGTCATAGAAACGTGAAATTTGGCACGAGCATTGATTATGTCATAAATAGGAAAAGCGAATGGGTCCCAACTCGATTGTTCAATTCTAGCGCAAAAGAATTGGCGTCGAAATTTTACGTGCGGAATGTAATTTTCTCACTTTCCGGTGTTATAGAAACGGGAAATTTGGCACGAGCATTGATTATGTCACAAGTAGGAAAAGCTAATGGGTTCCAATTCGATTATTCAATTCTATGCGCAAAAGAATTAGCGTCCAAATTTTACGTACGGAATCTTATTTTCTCACTTCTGGTGTCATAGAAACATGAAATTTGGCACGAGCATTGATTATGTCATAAATAGGAAACGTCAATAGGTCCCACTCCCAACTCCATTATTCAATTCTAGCGCAAAAGAATTGGCGTCAAAATTTTACATGCGGAATGTAATTTCTTTACTTTCCAGTGTTATAGAAACAGGAAATTTGGCACAAGCATTGATTATGTCATAAATAGTAAAAGCTAATGGGTCCCAACTCGATTATTCAATTCTATGCGCAAAAGAATTAGCGTCCAAATTTTACGTGCGGAATGTAATTTTCTCACTTGCCGGTGTCATAGAAATGGGAAATTTGGCACGAGCATTGATTATGTCATAAATAGGAAAAGAGAATGGGTCCTAACTCCATTATTCAATTCTATGCGCAAAAGAATTAGCGTCCAAATTTTACGTGCGGTATGTAATTTTCTCACTTTCCGGTGTCATAGAAACGGGAAATTTGGCACGAGCATTGATTATGTCATAAATAGGAAAAGCTAATGGGTCCCAACTCCATTATTCAATTCTATGCGCAAAAGAATTAGCATCCAAATTTTACGTACATAATCCAAATCTCTCACTTCCCAATGTCATAGAAACATGAAATTTGGCACAAGCATTGATTGTGTCATAAATATGAAAAGTTAATAGGTCCCAACTCGATTATTCAATTCTAAGCGCAAAAGAATTAGTGTCCAAATTTTATGTACGTAATCTAATTCTCTCACTTCCTGATGTCATTTTATATGAAGGCAACGTCGCATGGTTACCTCCACGTGGTGTTTCCTGGGTAACGCAGAGAACTATGCAAAATGGTGAACATATGTTTTTCCTCAGTATCTCTAAAGTAACCACGACTTCATAAGATTTTCCGTGTTAAACACCAGATAAACACCAGTACCAAATTAACTCGGGCGAAGCCGGGTATATCAACTAGTCTTTATATATTGGGTAGTTCTGACTATATGGTGCATTATAAATTAGATGTATTTACCATGTGCATTAGGTTCATATGTAAGGTGACTGCCATATTCTTGAAGGTGTACTTCTAAGTCAAAGTTGGTCTTCCTCTTAATGTAACGCAGCTATGGGAATAGATACATAAAAGAAATATAGCATAATTTAATCCAGGATAAATGTGAACACTCATCGGAACTGAAAAGCCTTCCATCCAATCACACAATGAAGGAATGCTGCTATCTGGTCAATATGACCATCAAAAAACATTTTGTTCTTATCTTTTGCCTATGTCCTCATGAGTTTAACATCTACTGGCTGTTATTTAAAAGATCTCACACTTTTCACATCTCTCACCAAGATTCACATTTTCTTCTCTATGTCCTCCTATCTGTGCATACTCACCAGCACACATCCTTCAAACGTTCTCCTCATAGCTTCACCGGTCCGTATCTCAATCCAGTTATCTCTCCATATCCCGCCAACTAATACTTCCATCTAATATTCTTTTCATGGGTTCATCAACAAATATCTCCATTTAGTGTCATCTCCTTATCCTCGCTGCACACTTCCGTTGTCCTCATGTGCTGATCATCACACATCACTATCTTTTCTAGTTTCTAGGTCCTCACCAACACATTGCAATATATTCTCCACATTCTCCATTTTATCTTCTCGGTAGGTCTTCATCTATTCCTCTCCTCATGCCCTCACCACCTCCTCCTCTCTACATCCTCACCAGGTCGTTTCTGTTTGTTTTACTCCATGTCCCACTAACAGATTTTTCCACCTAGTCTATTGTCCATGTTGTCATCCAGTATACATCTTCTTCCATGTCCCCCAGTAAGGAGGGAAACAGGAGTGCAGGGCAGGCTAGACAGGTCCTGATAGTGGGAAACTCAATTCTTAGGGGGACAGACAGGGCAATCTGCCACAAAGACTGCGATTGTCAAACAGTGCATTGCCTTTCTGGCGCTCGAATTCGACACATCATAGATTGAGTTGACACATTACTGGGAGGAGCTGGTGAGAATCCTGCACATTGGCACCAATGCAAAGTCATTAAAAATTATTTCAGGGATCTAGGATCTAAGCTCAGGACAAGGACCTCCAAATAATTTTTCTTGGAAATTCTACCTGTACCAGGAGCCACACCGGAAAGGCAGTGGGAGATTAGAGAGGTGAATAAGTGGCTCAAGAGTTGGTGTAGGAAACAGGGGTTTGGGTTCCTGGAGAACTGGGCTGACTTTGCTTCGGCTACAGGCTCTACTATAGGGACGGGCTGCATCTCAATGGAAGAGGGCAGCTATGCTGGGGCAGAAGATGGCTAGAAGATTGGAGGGGCAACCAGAGGGATGGGAGTAGGACAGTGTAGACAGATGTGGGAGATGACAGCGATTTTCTCAATTTTGTTCAGCTGTGTAATTCTAAGAGGGAGGAGTGTGAAGCAAACAGAATTTCTCATGTAGTTGGCTTGTGATTCAGTCCTTTGAACCTACTTGGGGCAGTACCTATCCCCACATATACAAAGAGAATGTTAATTTCTTTTCCAGAGACCTCTTAAAGTAAACAAGACAAACAGGAATGACCAGGATAGAAGAGTCAAGTCTGTTTCTAATTGTGCCATGTGGCAAAATCTCACATGACATGACATGACATGAGCATGTCTGCTAATCTCCTTTCCCTCTCTCTTCTGGCTAAAGTTACCTCTTCTGATTAAATCATAAACACTCCCCATGAGAATGACCTATCAGCACATAAAACATTGTAATTTATATGAATGTACCACCTTTCTTTGTTTGAATTACTATATAAACCTTTTGCCGCCATTATTACAGTTAGATGCCATCTGGTCTTACACACTATCTGGCATGTCATTCATTGGCTTCTCCGAGCTCGTATTAATCAGTTTAAAACAATTTGGTTACTTGAGGCATATCAGTGATTTCACTCCTACAGAGTTCTGGGATTAAGAAATGGAAATAGGGGTCGAGTGGGTGGAGGGGTTAGTAGAGTTAGAACTGACAGAGCAGCTGATAGGGCCATAAGTAGCATAGTAAATACAAACCATAACCACAACTGTATGAAATGTATGACAACAAATGCAAGAAGCTGATCACAGAAAACTACGATATAGTAGGAATAACTGAAACATGGCTTAATGAAGAATAAGACTGGGCAGGGAGCTTACAAGGTTACACTCTCTTCAGAAAAGACCAAGGGAAACCGGAAAGGGGGAGGGGTATGTCTGTATGTTAAATCCTATTAAATGCTGTGATTACAAGAAGATATAGGTGTAGGAGATGAAAACGTGAAATCTCTATGGGTAGAAATACAGGAAAGGAAAACTAATAAATTCCTGACAGGGCTTTTCTATAGGCCACCAAAAATAACAGAAGAAACTGAAAACTTATTACTAAGACAAATAGAAGAGGTGTCAAACCACAATGAAGTAATTATTATTGGAGACTTATCTTCCCATATCATATGGGAAGATGAAATCTGCAAATCTAACAAGTCCTTGAGAACAATTAAAGATTACTACCTTACCCAACTTGTACGAGAGCCAATTAGAGAGTGTGTGTGTGTGGGGGGCATTTCGGACTTACAATTAACCAACAGACCAGACAGAATCATGGGGGTGCAGCTTGAGGGACACTTGGGAAATAGTGACCACAATATAATTAATTTCCAGTTATCATTCAATAGGAAGCCTTATCAGGGAGTGACAGAAAAACTAAACTTTAGTAAAGCTAAAGGCCAGCTAAAGGCTGTTGAAAAAGACCTGACTGTCGATATGCGTTCAGCGTCCTCACATTTCACATATGTAAGTGCAATGCTCTTTTGCTAATAAAGGAGAAGTTTTATGGTTGCAGCTATCCTCCACTTTATTCTTTGCTCTTTATTGGACTTCAGCTGCCTGCCGACAGCTTTATGAGGATTTAGCTCCCATTACATCTTCAACCAGAACATTGAGGCGTTGCAGGAGAGGTGAACTTTGTATTTTGCAAAAAAAAAATATATTTTTTTTTGCATTCTTTTGCCTTTATTTCACATGGAATACTGTGTACAGTTCTGGACACCAGTACTCAGGAAAGACATCCCAGTGCTTGAGGGGGTCCAATGAAGGGCAACTAAATTAATAAATGGAATGTGAGGACTGGAATACCCAGAGAGGCTATCAAAATTGGGATTATTCACCCTGGAAAAAAGATGGTTAAGGGGCGATCAAATAACTATGTATAAATATATTAGGGGATAATGCAAGGATCTCTCCCATGATCTGTTTATACCCAGGACTGTAACAGTTACAAGAGGATATCCTCTATGTCTAGAGGAACAAAGGTTTCATCAGTGACACAGCAGGAAGTTCTTTACTGTAAGGGCAGTGAGACTGTGGAACTCTCTGCCTGAGGACGTGGTGATGGCAAAATTGATAGAGGAGTTTAAGAGGGGACTATTGCTATGATATTACAGGATATAGACATTAAATAGCCAGAAGGGTTGTCAATAAAAGGGATCTTCCCACAGCTGGACTTGGAGTCAGGAAGGAACCTTCTCTGAACAGTGTCGATCAGGGGATTATTCTGACTGCCATTATGGAGTCGTGTAGTGGCCCGGAGTTAGTGGAACCCCTCCAGAATGTTCTATGTCTGCCTTGTGTCACTGTCTTGTCAGTGTCTTGTTTGTGGAGTGCTTTACAAGTATGTGTATTGGATGCTTGCAAGACTGAAAGAGCTAATGTCTGGTATGTTCTGTCCTGTCTGTAAAATGTATTGTGTGTATTGTTTTGTGTGTCATATATATATATATATATGTGTGTGTGTGTGTTTTGCAAAGAATGCAAGAGAGAGAGAAGTTGTAGTGGGATTCTGAGTCAGTCAGCCACACAGACACTACTGAGAGGCTGTCAGATCGGTGTGTGTGTGGGGGGCACGGAGGAGGCCGAGCGATTGCCTGTTGCTCAGCCTGGGTCCGTTCAACCCAGGAATCCTCTGTACTACTGTTGAGTACTGAGAGAATAGAACCGCTTGTCAGCAAGAAGAGAACAAAATAAGTGTGAGTGCTGTATCGGTGGAAAAAGTGATTGCCGGAAGTGAAAGGACCTGCAGATAACTTGGACTGTGGATTGTTCCAATACTCCGTGAGTTCCACCGAGATAGAAAGTCTTGTATGCTGTGATTACTGCTATTGTTATCAACTTTAATGAGAAGTTAAATAAATGGACAAGATCGACCGTTCCCGATTTTGTTCCAAAATATATCCTTCTGGTGTTCAACAATTTTATTCGTTTACAACATCCACTCTAGGAGAAGGAACAGTGGTGCACAAGTGACAATTGGACTACAGATATCCCCCGGTTACTATCCCTGTGATCTCCCCCTGCGACGAAGGGGTCGGGTCCCGAGCTACCCTCAGGGGAGGAGATGGTAGAGCCCCATGACAAGGATAACATCTCTACCCCGCTGTTTTCCTCGGGTGTGGGCCTGCTCTTCGGACGCTGCAGTCAAGAAGGAATTTTTTCCCCCAGGGTTGGGTAAATTGGCTTCTGCCTTATTGGGTTTTTTTTGCCTTCCTCTGCATCAACATGGGGGAACGGAAACAGGCTGAACTGGATGGACATTGTCTTTTTTCAGCCTAGCATACTATGTTACTATGTAAACTCTGCCAGAGGTGTCTGTTAGTAGCTCAATCCCCTCTCCCCACTGAAAACAAATACACATTTACCTAAGCCGATTACCCAAAACTTTACTGAAAGATGGTTGTGGTCCTCCAAAAGAATATAACTCACCAAGACAACATCTGTACCAGGACTAACCTTCACGGCACGCTCATTAGGGATCTTCTCAGTCAGAAAGTTCTGTCGGTCGCACAGCTCCCAAGCACTGGGTGATAAAATGATGGAACTGGCTTCAGCTAAACATTCTGCTAGTCGCACTTCATTTACCGCCCGGCCCACCACAACAAAGAACTCTTCTGTCTTGTTCCCTTTCACAATTTGTGACAGTCGTCCTGCAGAGATGGCTACAATAGAAAGAAGGAGAACATTGTTTTTTTGTGTTTTAAAGGTCGGCACAAGTCACTTAAAAAGTGTATTGGTCCTGACAACCAGGGGCGTAACTATAGAGGATGCAGGGGATGCGGTTGCACCCGGGCCCAGGAGCCTTGGGGGGGCCCATAAGGCCTCTCTTCTCCATATAGGGAGCCCAGTACTATGAATAAAGCATTACAGTTGGAAGCCCTGTTACAAGTTTTGCATTGGGGCCCAGGAGCTTCAAGTTACGCCTCTGCAGACAACCTCTTGCAAAATGCCTTATTAGGGCATTTTGAGGTAATAGAGAGGATCACTATATCAAGAAGAGTCCTCTACAGTATAAAGGTAAAGAGTGAGTCTTGGTCTTGTATTCCCCTAAAATTTTATTTAAGGTTTCCAAGTTTTGCAGGTCTTCCAATCGCCATTACTTTGAGGTTTTGCTTGGACCCTTAGGCAGCCTACTCTCAAAGAGCGGCAAAGCCATCTGTCTG
Organism: Eleutherodactylus coqui; assembly: GCF_035609145.1. Classification (NCBI taxonomy): domain Eukaryota; kingdom Metazoa; phylum Chordata; class Amphibia; order Anura; family Eleutherodactylidae; genus Eleutherodactylus; species Eleutherodactylus coqui. Next base: position 38,571,821 of record NC_089844.1, read on the forward strand.
GGATTTGACAGCAAGGAGTATTTAAGAGATATCAAAGTTTTCTCTTCTTCTTCCGACACTGTTAATTTTCTTAGTTCTTGCTGCTAGACCACCATTTTGGTTAGGTCTTATGAAGCCCTTTTTGGGTCACAGATACAATATTCTCTAAATCTCAATGGTAAGATACTCTATAATGTAATGTAGGTCTTACCAATTTTGACGCTCAGCTCCACTCCTATATTAGTAGCTCTCACGCCACAGTTCTCTTGAATTTCCATGCTGCAGTTCACTGTCAGGGTGATGACGTCACTCAGCTGATCACGCCGGATTTTCCAAAGGGCCAGCACTGCGTCTCCTGATAAGTGAGATATACACAGAACAGTGGTGAAGGAGTAAAAGTGGAAAGTATGGCACTATCATCTACACTAGGATTAAAGCTGGCCATAGACAAACTGGAGTGGTGAAAGTCACTGAATCTCATATATCTCAGCTTTTCAAAAGCATTTGATACTGTGCCGTATATAGGGTTGGTATATAAAATGAGAATGCTTGGTCTGGGCGGGAATGTGTGGTACTCAAGAAGGACATATCAGAGCTTGAGCGGGTTCAAAGGCGGGCAACTAAAGTTAAAAAATGGAATGGGCGGACTAGAATACCCAGAGAGGTTATCAAAACTGGGATTATTTATTTTAGATAAAAGACACCTGAGGGGCGACCTAATAACTAGGTATGGCTATATCAGGGGACAGTACAGAGATCTCTCCCATCATCTATTTATACCCAGAACTGTGACTGTGACAAGGCGGCGCCCTCTACATCTAGAGGAAAGAAGGTTTCTACACCAACATAGAAGGGGGTTCTTTACTGTAAGAGCAGTGAGACAATAGAAGTCTCTGCCCAAGGACGTGGTCCTGGCAAACTCACTAAAAGAGTACAAGAAGGGCCTGGACGCCTTTCTACAGTGTAACAATATTACACATTCTAGTCATTGATTCCTCAGAAGGCTCGGTGATCTGGGGATTATTCTGATTTCCTGATTGGAGTCGGAAAGGAACTTTTCCCTAAAATGAGGAAAATTGGCTTCTACCTCATGGAGGTGGGTGGGGTTGCCTTCTTCTGGATCAACATTGCAGGATAATAGGCTGACCTAGATGGACATGTGTCTTTTTTCAGCCTTAAATACTATGTAACTATGATTTCCCACTGGCTTAACCCCTTCCCGCTCCAAGACGTACCGGTACGTCCTGGGAGCCTGGTACTTCCCGCAACAGGACTTCCCTGGGGATAGCGCGATATCACATAAGATCCAGCGCTATCCCGCAGCGGGAGCCGGCTGTCAGTCACAGCCGGCGTCCCGCTGCAACAGCGGGGGGGCATCGGAGATGCGCCCCCCGCTGTTAACCCCTTCCCTGCCGCGATCTAAGTAGATTGCGGCAGGGAAAGAGTTCACAGAGGGATCGCGCTCCTTCTGTGTCTCCGGCCGGCTCTCGCGATGTCATCGCGAGAGCCCGGCCTGTCGCCATGGCAACAGGACGCCAGACACTTGCGTCCTGTATTGCCTGTGCCTATAATCGCTGTACAAGCGATAAGGCATGGCAGAGCAGTAGCTCTGCCATGCCTTATGACAGCAATCATAGGCATACTGCTGCAAGTCCCTCAGAGGGACTCAAATAGTGTAAAAAAAGAAAATAAAAACGTAAAAAAAAGAAAAATGTAAAAAAAAAAGTAAAAAACCCCCCTTTTTTTATGGTTTTTCTAATATTAGCATAAAAAAAGGGGAAAAAAATTAAAACCCCACATATTGGGTATTGACTAGAGATGAGCGAACGTACTCGGTAAAGCACTACTCGTCCGAGTAATGTGCTTTATCCGAGTACCTCCCCGCTCGTCCTGAAAGATTCGGGGAGCGCCGCTGCTGACAGGTGAGTTGCGGCGGGGAGCAGGGGAGAGCGGGCGGGAGAGAAGGAGAGAGAGATCTCCCCTCCGTTCCTCCCTGCTCTCCCCTGCAGCTCCCCGCTCCGCGGCGCTCCCCGAATCTTTCAGGACGAGCGGGGAGGTACTCGGATAAAGCACATTACTCAGACGCTAAAAAACCGAGGCAAAATGCTAATTTTTAGCATTTTGCCTCCCAAAAAATGCAATAAAAGTGATCAAAAAAGCCATACATTCCCCAAAATGGTACCAATAAAAACTACAGCTCGTCTCGCAAAAAATAAGCCCTCATAGAGATCCGTACATAAAACACAAAAAAGTTACAGGACTTTGAATGCAGCTATAGAGTAAAAAAAAAGATTTCCAAAAAAAGGGGGGTTTATTGCAAAAAAGTGTAAAAACCTAAAAAAAATATAACAATTTTGGTATCGTTGTAACCGTACCGACCCGCAGAAAAAATTTATTGTGTCATTTATGCTGCATGATTAACTCTGTAAAAAAAAGAAAAAGAAATCTATGGCAGAATTGATGCATTTTCTCTCCCTGTTATCATAAAAAAAAAAAAAAAAATTTTACGATATTGTCTATGTACCCAAAAGTGGCACCGATAAAAACTACAGCTCGCCACGCAAAAAACAAGCCCTTATACGGCCACGGAAAAATAAAAAAGTTATGGCTTTTGAAAAATGGAGATGGAAAAATACCAAAAAATCGCTTGGTCCTCAACGCCAAAATAGGCCATGTCATTAAGGGGTTAATGGTGACTATCGTGACAAATGGTTGAGAAACATGGAATAAATTACTATAAAAGGCAATTGTATGTGAAACTTGGACACACTGAATGTTCGTTTGACAGTTTGTTCTTGGTCAAATTGTATAAGTTATTGCTGTGTATTAGGATAGGCCACTAATATTTGATCATAGGGATTTAACTCCCAACACACTTGCCGATAAGTTGACTGTGCCTAGCATGGCAATTTGGTCGTTTTAAGTCAATGGGTGGAAGCTGCAATACCTGGCACACGAACATGTGTATGGCAAATGTCACTGCCTCTACATACAGCTGAATGATCGGTGGGAGAGACCCACACCAATCAAACTCTGTTGAAAAACGAAGTCTCCTGTTACTGATTACAGGTGTATCTTCAAGGCCCCAATGCAAAATCTGTAAAGCTAGGTTCACACATGGCGGTTTCCTGCGGTTCTTCCGTTGCAGTTATGCCGCAGAAGCTCTGCTGTTGCGGCAAAACCGCTTCAAAGGTTTTTTTTGGCTTGCAGATTTTCTTGCATATTTTGGCCTGCTTTTTCGGCTCAAAAAATCCCCAAGCGTTTTTTTCCACAACGTTTTTACTTTTGCAGCGTATTTTAGTGGATTTTGCCATGTGCATGGAGGTTATGAGCAAAAAAGTGCTGCGGAAAATTCTAAAGAATTGACATCCTGCATATTTCAAAACCACGCCGCAGCAGCATTTCTGCACTGCAGCAGTGCGGAGAAATTCCGTCCTGTGAGAACAGCTTTTTGGCCAAACACATTTGCGCTGCATTGCACTGTACACGCAGTGGTTTTGCCGCAGTGCGGATATGCAATGGAAAACCGCAGCAAAGCCGCAGCAAATCCGCCCCGTGTGAACCTAGCCTCAGAGCTCACACCCACTGGCGATATTTTCTTTCTTGCACTGCGAGAGCACGTGAAAACTCTCACCTCGCAGCACAAGAAAGACGCCGAAATAGGACCGGGATATCGCCAGTCTTTTCAATGGGGCCAGCGGCAGCAGTACTAGCCCCATTAAAAAGATATGGAGGATGCCGTGGATTTTTGCCACAGCTTTCACAGCTGTCACAGCTGTGGCAGGAGTTTCCTTCATCCCCACGGGGACCGCGGGGATGAAGGAGTCCTCTGCCACAGCTGTCACAGCTGTCACAGCTGTGGCAGAAGTGCAGCATGCTATCCCATTGCTTTCAATGGGATTGGCGCTGCTGCCAGTCCCATTGAAAGCAGTGGTCTGTAGCAAACCCTGCAGTATGATTTTTGGGGAAGGGCTGGAAATATAAGCCCTTCCCCAAAAAGCATCAATAAGTGGTAAAAAAAATTACTCACCTCTCCACCGCTCAGATGCGTCCTCCTGCTGGCTCCCCGACACTAAAAATCCCCGCCTTCTGAAAGTGCTGTGCTGATTGGCTCAGCGCTCAGCCAATAGCAGCTCGTGCTTAGCTATTGGTTGAGCGCTCAGCAAATTACAGATAGCGCTTAGCTATTCATTCATAAATAGCTAAGATAGTCTTATTCTTTAGCCCTTCTGAAGGAACTGGCCCACTCACAAGAGTTTTCATTGCCAAAAGTAGAACAAAGAAGTCTATAATAGCCCAATCACTGTGGACAACACCCTATAAAAAGTTTGATCATGCACAATATGATGCTACTTTGATACGAAGTACAAAAATTTGGATATAATTTGGACTTAATATGTTCTCCAGGAAACCCTCAGCCTCCCCCTCCTGAGCATCTAGGACACGCTGTTTCCAACAGCTTCGGATTCTACATTAACCCTTTGAATAACAAGTGTAATAGATCACCCTAATACTTTCACACTTACGATCTACAATGTCCGCCATGTAACTATTTAGGGTCTTGGTTAATTGGTCAGCACCGTACCCCTTCTTATTGGTGCTGCTAAACTTTTCAGTTAAGGCGGTAAAACCTAGAAGAAAGAAATTTGGTTTTCAATGAAGCGACCTCCACAACCTGTAGAGTTAGGCCGAACGTATTTGCGCAGCGTTTTTTGCGCACAATACAAAGTAAATAGAACCTATGCGTTCCAACGGCTTCATACACATATGCATATTCTACGTACACATTGCTTTCGCACAAAAAATATGCAGCATGCTCTATTATCCTGCACAATTGCGCACAAAAATAGCGTATTGAACTCTTTAACTCAATTGCCCATTTCAATGAATAGGAGGATGGTTGCGATTACCTTGCAAAAGGTACAATAAAACACACACTTGTGCACGCAAATTCGTAATGTCCATTGCGCAAATCTGCGGCACAAATGCGTGCATAAATGCTCTTACGCCTGTGTGACTCCGGCGCGCTCGTACGACAGTTTTTTATATCATTAATATCTGCTTGAACCCTGAGGCGGATTATCCCCATTCAGTGCTAGTAATTAGAGATGAGCGAGTATACTCTCCAAGGCACATTACTCGAGCGAGTAGTGCCTTAGCTGAGTATCTCACTGCTCGTCTCTAAAGATTCGGGGGCCGGCGCGGGAGAGAGAGAGAGAGGGATCTCCCCTCCGTTCCTCCCCGCCCCCCGCTGGCCCCCGAATCTTTAGAGACGAGCCGGGAGATACTCGGCTAAGGCACTACTCGCTCGAGTAATGTGCCTTGGAGAGTATACTTGCTCATCTCTACTAGTAATCCATGGTCCAGTAGCCGGACATAGATTTCACCGGAGTCTGCACGGAATCTGCATCAAGAAGTAATGGAGCGCGACCTTTTTATTCACAACTTGGATTTCAAATCCGTGTACTAAAAAAATCTGTGACGTATAAACTGCGGTGCAGATTCCGAAATACGTGGGACGCAGATTTGGCGTTTCAGATTGTGCTGTATGAACAAGGTATAGCAGTTGGATGCTGAGGTGGCGTTTCTAAGCACATCATGACTGATACTGTCTGCTGAGCTGGTGTATCTAATGCGTGTAAGGCTGGGTGTACACTGGTGTAAGCGCAGTTCGGCCACACAGACACGCCACGTGCCTGAGATGCGCTTACAACCCTGCAGTTCACCCACTCTGGCGTGTTTGTGTACACAAAAAATGCGTACATTTATGTGACCCCATTAATTTCAATAGGCTCTTGCAGTGTGCAGATACGCACAAGATAGGATGCGCCGCATATTTTTTCCTGCACGTCATATCAAAAATACACTCGTGAATGAACCCATTGAAATCACACGATACGCTGCACAAATACGGCCCTGTGAACGAGCCCTCACTGAGTCGGAGTATCTAAGCCTATCATGTGAAAGCTGCTCTGTGATTGGTTGCTATTTCTTATACTACTGAGGTAAAATGAAAGCTGCGCTGTGATTGGTTGATCATTTTTTTAACTGCCGAGATAAAATGAAAGCTGCGCTGTGATTGGTTGTTATTTCTTATACTGCTGAGGTAAAATAAAAGCTGCGCTGTGATTGGTTGTTATTTCTTATACTGCTGAGGCAAAATGAAAGCTGCGCTGTGATTGGTTGCTATGGGCAACAAAGATTTTCTCTTAGACAGCTTTCATAAGGGTGTGCTGCCCATAGTAACCAATCACAGTGCAGCTTTCATGTTATCTGAGCAGAATAAAAAATGAAAGCTGCGCTGTGATTGGTTGCCATTTCTTATACTGCTGAGGTAAAATGAAAGCTGCGCTGTGATTGGTTGCTATGGGCAACAACGGCAGATTTCTTTTTTTTGACGGCTTGCCTAAGAGTGTGGTACTGGCCTACTTTCTGTAGCCCACCATGTTTTTGTCATGGGTGCGGGGATTAATTTCACCAGTGCGAAACGCCTTGCAAGTTAGGCCTCTTTTGCACAGACTAAAAAATCTTGCTACAAAATGTATGCATGTCAGGCCGCATCCACACAGGCGATTTTCTGGTGCAATTTTGTTGCAATGCGACGGCGCTACTAACTGCATGTATGTGAGGCACGTGGTTTCCAATGGGTTCTTTCAGGCTACAAAACATCTCATGTAAAACAACCCATTGGAATCCCTGAGCCTCACATACATGCGGTTTGTAGCTCTGACGCATCGCAACAAAACCGTGCGAGAAGATTGCCCGTGTGGATGCGGCCTGACATGTACACGTTTTGTAGCGAGATTTTGTAGCTCGTGTGAAAGAGGCCTAAATAAACTCTAATGTATCTAAGCTTTTTAATCAGGCTGAGGCGATGTATCTAATCCTAATGTATTACTGTCTGCTGAGCTGATATATCTAAGCCTATCATGTGTGATACAGTTTCAGACGGCCCCACAACTGTATATCTCCCCAGGTTACCTGAGATATCAGCAAATATTAGGACCCCATGGAAATCCTCAACACATGGCAGTTTTTTCCCTGGATTCCCGTAGATAACTAGATCCGGCACGTGGGCCGCTACTTTCCCGAGCGTAGATAGGACGGTTTCCTCCTCCATTTTTATCCAGGGAAGTCTATGGCAGATGACAGGTTGAGTCCTGTTTCTATGGCAACAGCAAACAACTGTTTAATACAGGTGGGAAGAGGCCATCTTTACTAAGGGCAATGAATTGCCTCATTGCCACTGACCGCTATGGCGTACCAGACTGTGTCACATGACCAAACGCTGTTATAAAGGTGACGAAGGTGGCGGTAGGGGGAAGCGACGTGGGGCGAGATGGCAATTGCAATAGTAAATGGTAAAAAAAACTCCTTTATTTTCTCATCTCTTACAAATTTTGGCTATTTTAGTATTTTCTATAAACTACAGGAATGGGTTCTCCATTTAATTTTGGACGTTTTGATATATAATTTGTATAATCTTGGATTGCACGGCGGATATGGCGACGGCTTCGGTTAGCATCTTTTTTATATATACTTTCATTTTATTGTTTAAGTTTTATTTTACTTATCTTTGTACTTTTTTGTAACATCTTTTCCCCTGTGAGGTCATATAAGACTTCTGGGGGTCATTCACAGTAGTTTACATTTTTAAAATTTATTTCACACGTGAAACTCGGCCCGATATCGTGCTCGCCGATGTGCGATTTACCTTTCATTCTCTGGCGTGGCTTTCAACCGCGTCGGAGGATTGGCAAGTGTTTTCAATAGGTAACCTCACGGCTCACTCGCGTGCACCTCGCAAGCCGTGCGATGTGTTTTCCTGTCCCTTTGAAAACAATGGGCGATACATTCTGAGGAACACGAAAATATAGGACATGCCGCAATTTGTATGTGACTCCATTAAAAGAATGGGATTCAAATTTGTGTGAGATTTGCGCGCCTCACAATGTACAAATCTTGAGCGATTTTCTCAGCCGCGTGAAAGCCGCTTAACAGGAGCATCCATAAGAACCCGAGTTAGGCCGGCTGTCCACGGACGATGCGGATTCTGGCGGCAAAGCTCCGCCGTGGGAGCCGCCGCCGAATCTCCGCTGGTTAGCCCTATCTAATAGATAGGCTGACCGCGGAGAACCGGGGCAACTCGCAGCATGCTGCGAATTGCCCGCCGCCAGCGGGTGCTTTCCATAGCAATGGCGAATACACTGCCGTGGGCAGGGGGCCTTACACGCAAAAATGTCCCCCTAGTGTGACAGTAGTCACTGTCAGAGCTGGTCAGGGGTCTGCTAAAGCTCAGCAGCTCTAGCATGCTGGGGGTCGCGGACGATCACATGCCAGGTGCCGTGCTGGAAACGGCAGTGCCACTCCCTGCGCTCACTGAACACAATGTAGCCTGTGAAGAGAAAGGCTGAAGCAGTTAAAAACTGCTTCTTCCTTCTCCTTCGGGTCCTCGGCTGTATCTAACCGAGATAGATAGAGCAAGTACTATTTTTCTTTTTGCGCACAGATTTTGAGCGGAAAAAACACATTCGCCTGAATGCAGCTATTGAATTTGCGGAATTGCCTGCGCAAATACGGTCGTCTGAATAAGCCCTTAGGCCGATTTCAGACAAGCCCATTATAGGCACATTTCTGCGTCCATAATACGGACGTGTGTTCCGGCCCGACCGCGGGGTTTACTGGCCCAAACGTGGAATTATCACAAGTCCCTATGATGTTCTGAGTTCAGGTTAGTAAACAATTGATACACGACCAGAATACTAAGGCTAGTGTCACACGGGCGTAAGCTCATTTACGTGCGCATTTGCGCGACGGAGTTTGCGTATTTGTGTGCACATGTATGGGTTTTACTGTGCGCAAGAAAACCCGCGACCGCGCTGCCATTCATTGAAATGGACAATTAGTGTAAGGCGGGTGTCATGCGAACATAAGCAGATTTACGCAATGGGCACTGTGTATTTGCATGTGCGTGTTTTACCGTATTCCTAGTGTGCGCAAATAATACAATAGTTAGGTCAACGGGACATCAGATAATGTGACAAGGCACCATCTATACGGCGGTTATATTAGGCAAGGAGGGAAAATCACATGTAAAAAAAACTAAGATGACCGCTGATACACAAAAGAATTAAAATAGCAAAAAAATGTTTTAGTTTTTCTTCTCATCTTGGTGGTTTATATTTTATTATTTCTAGGGAATCAGACGAGGAGTTTGACAGATCTGTAAGGGAACCGAGTCACACAAGCTGCACAACAAACATCACATGATGAACTGTCAAAACAATCCGTCCAGGCTTCCGTAGCCCGTCTTCTTGGGTGTACAAACATGGCCGATAGTCCCGCCTTCTCCTGACTGACAGCTCAGTAGAGCCAATGGCTGCTCCGCGCTGCGAGGAAGCTTGTGGTCTCCAGGGTAACGGAGCGGAAGTGACGTTTTTCCGGTGGTGTGGAGCCGCAGGCTGGGTTCTGGTGAGTGCAAGCGGGTGTAGTCGGGTGGTCCGAGATTGGAGATTGAGGATGGCGGGTGTGAGATTAGAATACACCCGGAATAGGTTCTGTACACGGGTGTAATGTGTAGTGTCATGTATGGGGCGAGGCCTTAGAGGATTACGTCCAGGTATGGCTGACCACAGGCTGGGCGGTGTCCGGGCACCAGAGGCTATTAAAGGGATTGTCCACTGTCAAAGGGATTGTGTCTGTATAATAAAAAGTTCTGCAGCTTCCTAATATACTTTGTATCAGCTCTTCACTGCGTCCAAGATCTGTTTGCTGTCAGTGAATGGAAGAATTATTGTTTACACCCAGAGGCTGTAACCCGCTACAGACCAAATGCTTCTCACAGCTGAGGGTTTGTTACAGTTGTATCCAGTCCCAGCAAAACTTCCATGTAGCCTCGTTTCCATCCCAACTTGATGCGTACAGGATCAGGGCCAATGTGGAAAAACCTAAAACAATTATAATTTTGGTATCGTTGTAATTGTACTGAACCGCAGAAAAAAAATGTATCTTCTCATTTCGGCCGGTGTCACACAGGCGGATTCCAATGGCGAAATCCACGATCAGCGTTTATGTGGAGGATCCGCAGCAAAACGCACGCTTGAAAGACATGTAAAAATGGCTTTTTGCTTCACGCACATGGACTAGAATTGCGTATTCCGCGAGCGGAGGAAAATCGCAGCATGCTCTATTTTGCTCTGCACTCCGCACGGACGGCCTTCATTGAAGTCAATGGATGCTATCTGATCAGCAGCCCATACGCAATTAACATTCAGTATGGGCTGCGGGTAGCCGTGTCAGCGCTAAGCGAAGACGGGGGGAATAAAAGCAGTGAGAAAAACAAACTATTCTGCGTATAACTGATGGTAAGCTGCTGCGGTCATCCTCAATACAAGAAAACCAGGTAGGCAAGGTCACCGGCCAGGCTCGCATGTGGAATCCAACCCGTTCATGTGAGCCCGGCCTAATGCTGGATGATTAACACTGTAAAAAAAAAAAATGGCAGAATTGATGTTTTCTCGCCTTGTTCTAAAAAAAAATATCTAATAAGAGTTTTCCGATACATTATGTGCACTCACAAATGGTACCAATAAAAACAATTCGCCACGCAAAAACAAGCCCTCATGCACCCATGCCAATGAAAAAATAAAAAAGTTATGGCTGAAAAGGAGATTAGAATCCAAAAAAAATCGTCGCGTCTTAAACGCCAAAATAAACTGCATTCTTCTGGGTTACGACTAGAGATGAGCGAGCATACTCGGTAAGGCGATATACTCGAGAGAGCATCGGCTTTTTCGAGTACCTGCTGGCTCGTCCCTGAAGATTTGGGGGGCCGCGGGGGTTGCAGAGGGGATCAGGAGGGAGAGAGAGAGGGATCTCTCTCACTCTCCTCCCCGCTCTCCCTCGCTGCCCTGCGGTCCCCCCCAAATCTTCAGGGACGAGCCAGCAGGTACTCGAAAAAACCGATGCTCTCTCGAGTATATCGCCTTACCGAGTATGCTCGCTCAACTATAGTTACAACTAATGCAAAAGGAAGGTGAAGCTGGGAACCTTAGTAGCCAAGCAAGTTGCTGCTTTCTTGTACCAGAGAGCTTCTGATAAATGAAAGCTGGGATCTGATTGGCTGCCATGGACAACTACATTACTTTTTCCTTTGCTCGCAGTCACTGGGCGCTGTTACAGCCAATGACTGCTCAGCAATGATCGTTGAGCTCTGTCAATCAACCGCCAGTGATTGGAGTTAGTTGCAGGCAGGCCTTCTTAAGGGGGTGTACATCCCTTTTAAAGCAATTGGCATATTGCTAAGATATGCTGGGGGTCTGACCCCCTCTGGGACTTCCTCCACCCAGCATGAGAATGAAGGGGTTACAGTGTCGATTTCATGTTGCACCCCTTCACAGCAGCTCTCCCTGCTGCACAGGACATACAAGTACTTGGAGCTGCTGCGGGAGTACCGTGAATGGGATGCAGTGATAAACGACAGCTGCAGCCCTTCTTTTTCCTCCCTCTCTCCTCTTTGGCGGATGAGGGCAGATCCCACTCAGTACATATATGTTCTACAATGTCGTTACCGCTGATCAGGTTTCTTTGCTTAGTTGCCTTTTTGTCTGCAGTTTTCTTCCACTTCCTTTACTTCTGCTGTAATTTCTCTCTTTACTTTCAGGCGGCTCCTGCATCCTCATTTTTCTAAGTTACCATAATGGAGTTCCCAGATCTCGGGAAGCATTGTTCAGAGACGACCTGCAAGCAGCTGGGTAAGGATCCTACTCACAATTTAGGGAGAACAGAAGGGGCAGACAAAAGGAAAATTCGCTCACCAGCCCACTCCATGTCTCCGGAGAGCACCGACATGTTTGTCCATCCAGATATATATTTTCGTATTTCTTGTTCGTGTCATTGGGGGACACAGCGTTGACCGTGGGTATAGCTGCTGCCACTAGGAGGCGGGCACTAAGGGAAAAAAAAGTTAGCTCCTCCTACCAGCTATACGCTCCTGCCGGCACTGAGCCAAATCCATTTTTAGCTTAGTGTCTGTAGGAGGCAGACCTCTTTGTCTTCGGTCTTCAAGTACCGTTTGGATACAGGCAGGCAGGACTGTCCCTGTTACTCCGAAGAGGACAAACAGAACGGAGTTAACCATTCTGTTGTCAGCCGCGACCTCAGAAGAAAAGCAGGCATGTCTGAGCATTAACTTGAACGTGGACCGCCAGCCATGGAGCACTCACTAAAGGCAGGTGAGCGCCAGGGGGGTGGGGGGAACAGTGCCACAATTATAGAGTACGCTGCTGGTGGACGCCTGGGTTCATCACGATGGGTGAATATGTTCGGTCATGGATCACTAGGGTAAGTATCCCGGATCAGGTGTGAGTCCCTGTTCCTACTCCTTTCATCCCCATTAGCAGGCGTAGGCAGACTGAATGGGGAGCTGGGGGGTATACAGTGTCCCTGCTGCACAGACCCATTGCTCTAAGGGAGCTGTTGGACACCCCCATGATACCCTTCATGTCTCTGACACAGCACCATGGGCATGTTCAGACGCCGGCCAGGCCTGCTTGAGTCCCCGACTTCAGGCCTGTTAAGGCCACCCCACGGGGTGGAGCTAGCATGCATCATGCCGTGGGGAGGGTTTTTGCCTCTCCTCCAATCGTTCAGCCCCTCTGTGTTATGGCCCATTTACACATTACGATTATCACTCAAAATTCGTTCAAGAGAATTGAAGCAATAATTGTTCAGTGTAAACGCAAAAAAATCGCTCACTATTGATTCGTGATTATCGCTAGCTTCTCGTTGCGTGTAAACGCTCCCCGATTCACATAGAAGGTAAAGCGCTGAGCAAAAAGCCAGCCATGTCTTTCAGACTAAATGCTCTGCACAGGCGCCGACCACCTTAACCCCTTGAGTGGCAGGTTTCCTACCACCCTGTCGTGCCCACCAGGGCAGGTTTTTTAAAATGGTCTAATCATTGAATCTCAACTAATTTTGCAGTTGCGTCTCAAGAGCCATAACCTTTTCATTTTTCCATTGACATGGCCATATGAGGGCCTGTTTTTTGCGGGACAAGTTGTGATTTTTTAAACAGGGGGGAGGAAAAAAAGAATTGGGGAAAAAGAAAAAAAGGGGCCATGTCATTAAGGGGTTAAATAATGTATTAACTTCCTTCTCTGGGTCATTACGACGCACACGGATACCACATGTGTGATTGTATTTTTGATTTTTTACAAAGTAAAGGGAGACAAGTGTTTTTTTTATTTTTTTAATAATTTTTTTACTTTTTTTTTTTTTTTTTTTTAATTTTTTTTTTTTTGTCCCTTTAGGGGACTTCCACAGGGACCCATCAGGACCCCTGATCACATTCCGGGGGTCCGATGGTGACAGCCCTTTACATGCTGCAGTGACAGCCCTTTACATGCTGCAGTCACATAGACTGCAGCATGTAAAGGGTTAACACAGCAGAGATCGGAGGTTTTCTCTGATCTCTGCTGTAAGAGCTGGTACCTAGCTGTCCCCTGACAGCTAACAACCAGCTCTCCCTGCCACAGAGACCATCGGCTTGCTTCTGACAAGCCGATGGTCTCTATGGCAACCTGTAAACAAAGCAGGACATTGCCGACATGTCGGCAATATCTTCTGCTGGTTTTTCAAAGCCCTTGCTTTGTTCTCTGTGGGACTGTGCAGGCAGAGCACACTGTCACAGCTTGTGGCATTGTGCTCTGCAGCTCCCATAGTGATACATAGCCCGGAAATCTTCCGGGCTATGTTGCTATGAGCAGTGGAGCTCGTCCCCGGAAATTTTCCGGGCGTGCCACTCAAGGGGTTAATGGTGACATCAGCACTCGTGCTGTCGTTAAACGACCGTCGGCCCGTGTAAGAGGGCCATTAGGCCAATGGGCGTGCCGGCTCAGCTGTTAGAAGCTTCTGCTTTGTATCCTGGAGTTGCAGCTTCAAATCTGACCGAAGCCAAACTCTAGATGGTCAGCGCTCCCATTGGTCTCGGCTTCCTGCTTTACTTCAGCAGCGTGATGCGCTGGGACTTGTGGTCCCACGTTGCAAGTCCTGAAACAACTGAAATCCACTCAGAGTCCAGCAACTTCTGTTGCTCCACAGAACGGCTCCGGTTTGGGTAAGTTGTGCTTGGCGGCTAAGCCTCCTGCTTGTTACCCCTCCTGCTTGTTGAGGCAGGGACAGAATACATATTTATTGAATATAGGCAGTGGGCCTTTCCAAAAACATTTGGGAAAAAAAATCTATTTGGGCTGCCTGTGACCGTCCTCAGTGTACTGGGTCTCTGCTGGGGGTAGTTGTCCTAATTCATATGCAGCCAGCTAAGTGTTACAGCAGGCTTGCGCAAAATTATTTCCTGGCTCTGTGTTGGCTGTTACATCACCGCTGTATTCCAGTCCACAGTGCAACAATCTGCAGTTATTTTACATACTCCAGGGCCAGTAGTGGTGAGGCAGGGACAGAAGACATATTTATTGAATATAGGCAGTGGGCCTTTCCAAAAACATTTGGGAAAAAAAATCTATTTGGGCTGCCTGTGACTGTCCTCAGTGTACTGGGTCTGTGCTGGGGGTAGTTGTCATAATTCATACGCAGCCAGCTAAGTGTTACAGCAGGCTTTCGCAAAATTATTTCCTGGCTCTGCTGTGCGTTCCGTAAGCGAAGTCAACCTCCAACCACAGACCAATAAGCGGCACATTTAATTACAGCGTTCTGTTTTTTCACTACTGTTAATACACCATGCGTAGGGGTAGGCCTAGAGGGCGAGGACGCGGAGGCCCAATTCAGGGTGTGGGCACAGGCCGAGCTCCTGATCCAGGTGTATCGCAGCCGACTGCTGCGGGATTAGGAGAGAGGCACATTTCTGGCGTCCCCACATTCATCTCACAATTAATGGGTCCACTCGGTAGACCTTTATTAGAAAATGAGCAGTGTGAGCAGGTCCTGTCGTGGATGGCAAAAAGTGCATCCAGCAATCTATCGAACACCCAGAGTTCTGCGCCGTCCACTGCTGCAACTTAGAATCCTCTGGCTGCTGCTCCTCCTTCCTCCCAGCCTCCTCACTCCATTACAATGACACATTCTGAGGAGCAGGCAGACTCCCAGGAACTGTTCCCGGGCCCCTGCCCAGAATGGGCAGCAAGGGTTCTGAACCCTCTCCCACTGGAGGAGTTTGTCGTGACCGATGCCCAACCTTTTGAAAGTTCCCGGGGTCCGGGGGATGAGGCTGGGGACTTCGGGCAACTGTCTCAAGACCTTTCAGTGGGTGAGGAGGACGATGACGATGAGACACAGTTGTCTATCAGTGAGGTAGTAGTAAGGGCAGTAAGTCCGAGGGAGGAGCGCACAGAGGATTCGGAGGAAGAGCAGCAGGACAATGAGGTGACTGACCCCACCTGGTTTGCTACGCCTACTGAGGACAGGTCTTCAGAGGGGGAGGCAAGGGCAGCAGCAGGGCAGGTTGCAAGAGGCAGTGCGGTGTCCAGGGGTAGAGGCAGGCCAGACCGAATAATCCACCAACTGTTTCCCAAAGCACCCCCTCGCGCCATGCCACCCTGCAGAGGCCGAGGTGCTCAAAGGTCTGGCAGTTTTTCACTGAGAGTGCAGACGACCGACGAACAGTGGTGTGCAACCTGTGTCGCGCCAAGATCAGCCGGGGAGTCACCACCACCAGCCTCACCACCACCAGCATGCGCAGACATATGATAGCCAAGCACCCCACAAGGTGGGACGACGGCCGTTCACCGCCTCCGGTTTGCACCGCTGCCTCTCCGCCTGTGCCCCAACCTGCCACTGAGATCCAACCCCGCTCTGAGGACACAGGCACTACCGTCTTCTGGCCTGCACCCACACCCTCACCTCCGCTGTCCTCGGCCCCATCCACCAATGTCTGTCAGCGCACTGTCCAGCCGTCGCTAGCGCAAGTGTTGGAGCGCAAGCGCAAGTACGCCGCCACGCACCCGCACGCTGAAGCGTTAAACGTGCACATAGCCAAATTTATCAGCCTGGAGATGCTGCCATATAGGGTTGTGGAAACGGAGGCTTTCAAAAGTATGATGGCGGCGGCGGCCCCGCGCTACTCAGTTCCCAGTCGCCACTACTTTTCCTGATGTGCCGTCCCAGCCCTGCACGACCACGTCTCCCGCAACATTGTACGCGCCCTCACCAATGCGGTTACTGCCAAGGTCCACTTAACAACGGACACGTGGACAAGCACAGGCGGGCAGGGCCACTATATCTCCCTGATGGCACATTGGATGAATTTAGTGGAGGCTGGGACAGAGTCAGAGCCTGGGACCGCTCACGTCCTACCCACCCCCAGAATTGCGGGCCCCAGCTCGGTGGTGGTATCTGCGGCGGTGTATGCTTCCTCCACTAAACCACCGTCCTCCTCCTCCTCCTACGCAACCTCTGTCTCGCAATCAAGATGTGTCAGCAGCAGCACGTCGCCAGCAGTCGGTGTCACGCGGCATGGCAGCACAGCGGTGGGCAAGCGTCAGCAGGCCGTGCTGAAACTACTTAGCTTAGGAGATAAGAGGCACACGGCCCACGAACTGCTGCAGGGTCTGACAGAGCAGACCGACCGCTGGCTTGCACCGCTGAGCCTCCAACCGGGCATGGTTGTGTGTGACAACGGCCGTAACCTGGTGGCAGCTCTGCAGCCTCACGCACGTGCCATACCTGGCCCACGTCTTTAATTTGGTGGTTCAGCGCTTTCTGAAAAGCTACCCACGCTTGTCAGACCTGCTCGTAAAGGTGCGCCGGCTCTGCGCACATTTCCGCAAGTCCCACACGGACGCTGCCACCCTGCGACCCTGCAACATCGGTTTCATCTGCCAGTGCACTGACTGCTGTGCGACGTGCCCACACGGTGGAACTCTACGCTCCACATGTTGGCCAGGCTCTATGAGCAGCGTAGAGCTATAGTGGAATACCAACTCCAACATGGGCGGCGCAGTGGGAGTCAGCCTCCTCAATTCTTTACAGAAGAGTGGGCCTGGTTGGCAGACATCTGCCAGGTCCTTGGAAACTTTGAGGAGTCTACCCAGATGGTGAGCGGCGATGCTGCAATCATTAGCGTCACCATTCCTCTGCTATGCCTCTTGAGAAGTTCCCTGCAAAGCATAAAGGCAGACGCTTTGCGCTCGGAAACAGAGGCGGGGGAAGACAGTATGTCGCTGGATAATCAGAGCACCCTCTTGTCTATATCTCAGCGTGTTGAGGAGGATGAGGAGGAGGGGGAAGAGACAGCTTGGCCCACTGGTGAGGGTACCCATGCTGCTTGCCTGTCATCCTTTCAGCGTGTATGGCCTGAGGAGGAGGGGGAGGATCCTGAAAGTGATCTTCCTAGTGAGGACAGCCATGTGTTGCGTACAGGTACCCTGGCACACATGGCTGACTTCATGTTAGGATGCCTCTCTCGTGACCCTCGCGTTACACGCATTCTGGCCACTACGGATTACTGGGTGTACACACTGCTCGACCCACGGTATAAGGAGAACCTTTCCACTCTCATACCCGAAGAGGAAAGGGGTTCGAGAGTGATGCTATACCACAGGACCCTGGCGGACAAACTGATGGTAAAATTCCCATCCGAGAGCGCTAGTGGCCGAAGGCGCAGTTTCGAGGGCCAGGTAGCAGGGGAGGCGCAGAGATCAGGCAGCATGTACAGCACAGGCAGGGGAACACTCTCTAAGGCCTTTGACAGCTTTCTGGCTCCCCAGCAAGACTGTGTCACCGCTCCCCAGTCAAGGCTGAGTCGGCGGGAGCATTGTAAAAGGATGGTGAGGGAGTATGTAGCCGATCGCACGACCGTCCTCCGTGACGCCTCTGCCCCCTACAACTACTAGGTGTCAAAGCTGGACACGTGGCCTGAACTCGCGCTGTATGCCCTGGAGGTGCTTGCTTGTCCTGCGGCTAGCGTCTTGCCAGAGAGGGTGTTTAGTGCGGCTGGGGGAATCATCACAGATAAGCGTACCCGCCTGTCAACCGACAGTGCCGGCAGGCTTACACTCATCAAGATGAACAAAGCCTGGATTTCCCCAGACTTCTCTTCTCCACCAGCGGACAGCAGCGGTACCTAAACAATACGTAGGCTGCACCCGCGGATGGAAGCATCGTTCTCTATCACCATCCAAAACGGGGACCTTTTAGCTTCATCAATCTGTGTATAATATTCATCCTCCTCCTCCTGCTCCTCCTCCTGAAACCTCACATAATCACGCCGAACGGGCAATTTTTCTTAGGCCCACAAGGCTCAGTCATATAATTTTTGTAAACAATTTTTATACATTTCAATGCTCATTAAAGCGTTGAAACTTTCACCACAACCAATGTTTATTTTAACTGGGCTGCCTCCAGGCCTAGTTACAAATGAAGCCACATTAACCAAAGCGATTAATGGGTTTCACCTGCCCTCTTGGTTGGGCATGGGCAAATTTTCTGACGTACATTAGTACTGTTGGTACACCAATTTTTGGGGGCCCTCGCCTACAGTGTAATCCAATTAATTTTTTGCCCACCTGCATTAAAGCTGACGTTACATCAGCTGTGTTGGGCACTGCAATGGGATATATTTATGTACCGCCGGTGGGTTCCAGGGAGCCACCCATGCTGTGGGTCCACAGGGAGTTGTAACTGCATGTGTCTACTTCTAAAGAACCCCAGTCTGACTGGGGCATGCAGTGTGGGCCGAAGCCCACCTGCATTTAATCGGACGTTACCTCAGCTGTGATGGGCACTGCAATGGGATACATTTATGTACAGCCGGTGGGTTCCAGGGAGCCACCCATGCTGTGGGTGCACACGGAATTCCCATTGCGGAGTTGTACCTGCCTGTGACTATTTATAAAAAACCGCGGTCTGACTGGGGCATGCAGACACCTTGACAGAATGAATAGGGTGTGGCACATAGGTTCCCCATTGCTATGCCCACGTGTGCAGCTCCTGATGGCGGTGGCACAGGATTATATTTCTCATTGCTTCTGTACAGCATTGTGGGCTATCGCCCCGCCCCTTTTAAAGAGGGTCGCTGCCTAGCCGTGCCAACCCTCTGCAGTGTGTGCCTGCGGTTCCTCCTCATGGCAGACGCACATATAAATAGACATGAGGGTGGTGTGGCATGAGTGCAGCTGAAGGCTGCGCAGGGACACTTTGGTGTGTGCTGTGGACACTGGGTCGTGCAGGGGGGTTGGGCAGCATGTAACCCAGGAGAAGTGGCAGCAGAGTGTCATGCAGGCAGTGATTGTGCTTTGTTGGAGGTAGTGTGGTGCTTAGCTAAGGTATGCCATGCTAATGAGGGCTTTTCAGAAGTAAAAGTTGTTGGGGGGGGGGGGGGGGCACTCTTGCCGCTATTGTGGCTTAATAGTGGGACCTGGGAACTTGAGATGCTGCCCAACATGTAGCCCCTCTCCTGCCCTATCCGTTGCTGTGTCGTTCCCATCACTTTCTTGAATTGCCCAGATTTTCACAAATGAAAACCTTAGCGAGCATCGGCGATATACAAAAATGCTCGGGTCGCCCATTGGCTTCAATGGGGGTTCGTTACTCGAAACGATCCCTCGAGCATCGCGATAATTTCGTCCCGAGTAACGAGCACCTGAGCATTTTGTCTCTATCTATCTATCTATCTATCTATCTATCTATCTATCTATCTATCTATCTATCTATCTATCTATCTATCTATCTATCTATCTATCTATCTATCTATCTATATATATATATATATATATATATATAGTCTACAGCTCCTCCTTCCATAGGGCAAATGATGGTATTACAACCACACTCCTATCAGCCGTATGTTAATGGCATATGGGCGATCGTACTAGTGTGGGAGTATTCTGACAATTATGTCTGTACTTGTGGCCTATCTAAAGCCAATCTTGCATGATTGGATGTGAATTGCGGATTCTGCTGTAAAACTTGGGCGTTGAAAGGCATGCATTTTCAATTCTGCGAGCGGAAGAATAATCGCAGCATACTCTATTTTGCTGCGGAATCCGCACAGACACAATGGAGGTGTCCGACCCACAACCCATACCCATGTCATCACTAAGAGCCCATTTACTCACAAAGATAATCTTTCAAACGACTGAAAGATTGAAATATTTAGTGATCTATTTGCATAAACTGTTAATGATTATTAACACTTTATCATCTTCATTTGCACGTAAAAGGGCCTCCAGGAGCTGCTTGCAGAGCTCAGTGTGGGATTAATCACTTGCCCAGCTGTGTGCATATCTGCATTGTTCTGCTGGTGGCTGACAGCAGATTACAATGTTATCTGCCGTCTCCGGTGGAGATAACAGCCTGTAGTCTACTGAGAGATAAATGTGTTTGCTTTACTTCTCAGTAGAGGAACAATGAATTTTAAGTTCACCTTAAAATTATTGTTCAAACGAAAAGTGCTCGCGTTTTACATGTAACGATTGTCGCTCATTTTTGGCCGTTTGAACAAATTTTGAGCAATAATCGTTACGTGTAAAAGGCCCTTAACCCTTTCCAATCCACTGTCTGACGTCTGAAGGCATTATGATTTAAGCCTGTACAGCTCCGATGTTGGAAGACGTCCGGCGGGGTCTCTTACTGTATATTGCCAGCCTCTCTGCTGTCGGAGCCTATCCAACGTGTCACCTCGTGCAGTACTGGCTTTAGCCAGCAGATAGTGCCGTTGTATAATGGCAGAAAAAGAGTAAGCACCCTAGGAAAACCAGAATACAAATTGGATTGGAAAGGGTTAAGCGATGGTGCAGGAAATACAAAAAAACTGTACTGCACATGACCACCTGCGAGCGTCCGCGGTCATCTGCAATACAGTTCCTTACTGGAGATGAGCGAACGTACTCGGATAAGCACTACTCGTCCGAGTAATGTGCTTTATCCGAGTACCTCCCCGCTCGTCCTGAAAGATTCGGGGCGCGCTGCGGAGCGGGGAGCTGCAGGGGAGAGCGGGGAGGAACTGAGGGGAGATCTTTCTCTCCCTCTCTCCCGCCCGCTCTGCTCCGCTCCCCGCTGCGACTCACCTGTCAGCAGCGGAGCGCCCCGAATCTTTCAGGACGAGCGGGGAGGTACTCGGATAAGGCACATTACTCGGACGAGTAGTGCTTATCCGAGTACGTTCGCTCATCTCTATTCCTTACCATACGCAGGATGACCAGCCGGGCTCACAGTCGGAATCCGTTGCGGGCCACCTGCATGCGGATTCCGCCCCGTTGTGTGGGCTCAGCCTAATTGTCTGATGTTGTGATCTGGTGATAAGGTTCAGATATTGTGAATACTTTATTTTAAAATCCGCAAGTTGGTTTCTGACCTCTACTACGACTAAGTGCGCAGTCATGCGCCAGAAACGCGTTAGAGAAGTTTTTAGCAGTGGTGATTTATTTATTTATTTTATCTTTTTTACAAAAAACTGGGCTTTTAACCCTTTCCTGGAGCAGCCGGAGCTCTTTAGAAACAATCTATGGAACCGAATGAGCGACTTTGAATATGAGATGCAAATAGTTATTAGACCTCATCCGTTTCTTCTTCTCCCGCAGATTTTCTACCTCTCAAATGTGATGCTTGTGAGCAAATATTCTGCAAAGACCACATAACGTACGCTCTCCATAGCTGCAGCTCCACGTACAAGAAGGTAACGTCTTGTGGTAAGAGAACCGCAGTCCTCTACAGAGGAGCTTATCTGGTTGTCTTACGCTGTGCTGTCTCCTCTGCTCTTTTTCAGGATGTGCAGGTTCCAGTTTGCCCCCTGTGTAACACGCCGATCCCCGTTAAAAGGGGCCAGACCCCAGACATCGTTGTCGGGGAGCACATTGATCGTGACTGCAAGTCTGACCCGGCTCAGCAAAAGCGCAAGGTGAGAAGACAGATGACTGCTTGAAGTGGAAGTGTCATTTTAAGGGATTTTAAAGCCTTATAATTGGTTTGGGCCCCCCTTCAGTCAAGCATTAAGGAGGGCCTAAAGACTTTATTATCAGGTATGAATGTTCATGTGTTCAATCTTTGGCCCATGTAAACGTCAGCAATCAGCCAGCTAACTGGTAAAATGCTTGTCTGCTGATCACTGACATTTATGTGGGCAAGAAAATCCTTTCCCCCAAGCGCAGGGGGCTGGGGTAGAGAGGGAGCTGGGCTGAAAGACTGATCCCTCTAGCTCCGCCCCTCAGCCCCGCTCTCGGGGAAGCCCTGGGAAAGTCCTTATCTCTCCAAATATGGGGAGATATGTAAGAGATCCCCTGTAACTCTGCCCCCTCTCTCTCCCTGCTATGGGGGATTCCAAAGCTTTTTTGCGATCTTCTATTGATTTCAATAGGGCTGGCATTGAAAACAATAGGCGCTATCTAAGATTTTTTATTATAGTAACTTGCAGTGAGTGAAAATATCGCAAATGAGAATGAAACCATTAAAAATCATTGGTTTGAAACTCATAGAATGTGAAACAATGATTTTGAAACCAGTGATTTTTCACTCACTCTCGCATCGCCAGTGTGGAACAACTGATTATATTAACCCATACTTGCAATTCAGTGGTCAATCTACAGGATCAGTGATAAATGATTGATCATTGGGAGTCACTGCAGTCATGTGACTGTCACACCCCACCACTGCCAGGTGGATGGAGCAGTAATGCGCATGCATGACCACAACTCCTTTTACTTCTATGGGACTCCGCCTTGTCTATCTCCTGGAGTGCCATAGAAGTGATTGTATTGGTTATCATGCATATGCACCACAGCTTCATTCACCGAACAGACTCGGGGTGCGCCATTCTCCTGATCGCAGAGTCTCAGCAGTCAGACCCTAAGCAAACAATCCTGTAAAAGGTAATACTTGATTTTCGTGGAAAAACACCTTTAAGTGAATGGGGCTGAGGTGCCGACACGAATAGTAGAGAAGAGTGCGCTGTTAAGAAGATGGAAAAAAAGTCGGATCCCTTTTGTTTTCGTTTTTTTTTAACTATTCGTACACAACCTCTTTAGTAATTGATTGCAGCTTTGCAGATCGCAGCATGAACGCCCAGTCCTTCTATCTTTCTCGATGTTGTCATCAATATAATCAGTTTCTGTGTCTACCTTTTAGATATTCACTAATAAATGTGGGAAGCAGGGCTGCCGGCAGAAAGAGCTTATGAAAGTGATATGTGAAGACTGCCATGGAAACTTCTGCCTCAAGCATAGACATCCACTTGACCATGATTGCAAAGGCAAGAGCGCCCCCATCTCCCGGGCAGGGTGAGTCCTTAGTGGCATGAATGTATATGCACAGAAATCGTATTACTGGGAAACAACCATTTATCCATCCTTAAAAAGTAATGGTCCCTTTACAGGGGCTAAGGATCTCAATTCTCGTTTGTCCGACAGAATGAACTGGTGACATCATCACCAGCTCTTTCTCGCTCAGCAGCCTGTTTAGATTCTTGTTCATAATCGTACAGTCCTCGGGCACTTATCGTTTAGTGTTTCGTATTCCTATGTGAAACACTGAACGATCAGTGTATAAACGGCACGAGATGGCGCTGATTGACGAGCGAGAACCTCATGATTTTATCTCATCATTCAGTCTTTGGCTCATGTTTAAACAAAACGATTATCATTCAGTTTTGTTCGTTTGAACGATTTTCTGAATTATCATTGTTTCATTTTAGCTGCACTCTAAAAAAAAATACAAAAAACTTTTCATATTCCAGAGCCATGTGTCAAAAATTTTGATCATTGAGGGTCCCGGTGCTGAGACCCTTGCTGATCCCTGAAATGAGAGGGCTGCAGCACTTACACAAGTTTTGTGCCCCTTGAGCTGTCATCATTGCTTGTTGGCTCGTCTCTGCTGCTGAAGACAGGCGTATAGATGTCTGTAGAAGTCCATGCTGCCATCTTCCACTGCCGAGAGGAGCCGGCAAGCAATGCTGACAGCTAAGGGGATGAGCGCTGCTGCCTCTTCATTTCAGTGATCAGTGGGGCTTTCCACACGTGGAACTCCAGTGATCAAAACTTTTGGCACATCGCTATGACATGCCAAAAGATTTTTAAAAGTTTGGTTACTTTTTTAAGGAATATTCTCCAGCAAAAGCCATTTATGACTTATTTATAGATGTTTGATTGGTGGGAGTCTGACCTTTTGGGAGAATGGGGGTACCTTTGTCTCCCATCGCTGGTCCAAATCCAGTCTAAGGTGGGAGAAGATGGCTGTCATTTTCATGGGTATCCAAGGAGAGTGACACAAAAAGCCAGATAAGTACCCTTCGCTATTTGTTAATCTCCTGAGCAGGAAGGCCTGCTATCTTCAGAATGGTACTACCCCATATGCCTGACTAGTGGGGGTCTCAGCAGGATTACCTTACCGATCAGATATTTCCATCTTATCCTATGGCTGTGTTGGTATACTCTTGCAATGATTATCTGCATTGAATTTACTTAAAAGAGGATTTCTAGGGCTGAACTATAGGGCAGCAAGCAGGATAGGTCATCAGTAGTTGATTGAAGAGGGGTCTGCCGCCAATCAGCTGATTACTGGGCTGCTGTGTAAGTGTATGGAGCCAATATGTTGCCAGAAGCACACAGCTTAGTACACACCTCATTGGCCAGGTTTTTATTGAAAGCACAGTTTGCATTCACTTGAATGGGAACTGTCTCTGCAATACCATTTCGGGCCACTGCAGTATGTACAGAGCTGTGTGTTTTCGGCAACACCTTGGCTCCGTATGGCATCCCAAGTGGTGGACCCCCACCGCTCAATACTAAGAGTAGAACATCAATAGTTCAGTCCTGGAAAACCCTGTAATGGCACTAGAGAGTAAGGTAATTCTTTTATTTTCCAGGCACGCTGCATTGTTCAGGTCTCAAGCCTCCTCTTCCAAAGCTTCAGCTTCCTCTAGTCACACAGTAGCCAAACCAGCAGCACAACCTCAGCGCAGCAGGTACCGGAAAAGAACGGTTGTTATGTAGTAGGCGATATATTTTTGCAGCAACTTTGATTTAAATTTATGTACATCTAATCTGCTACTATTTTATGATTGATGTCATGTCGTCCTGTGTCTTTCAGAGCAAGTGTCCCCAGTGCCCAGCCGCCTGCAGCAGCAGCAGCCACGCTTCAGAATGGATTAGTAAGTGCCGCCCGACCTCATCATGTTTAGCATGAATGCTGCTCCACTAGTTTCTGATCACGGTATTGTGCGCCTACCAGAACCCAACGGCATGAATGATAAATGCACTCGGTAATGCTATAATACTGCAGTACTTTAGCACAGCACACCATTAGGCCGGGCTCACATGACCTTGTTGGGATAGCGTATTCCGCGCATGGGTTTGAAAGTGGAATAAGCTGTACCAATCTCCTATAAGCAACCATATTGCCACTCACACGAATTGCACAAAAAATGCGTGCAAGAAAAATCGCTGCTAGTTCTTTCTTTGGGACGTTTTACTCGAGCATAGAAGCTAAGGCAGTACATGGCGACGGGTGTGACGCAGCAAGTACACAATGTAATTGCGTACTTGCTGCGCTCTGTGCGTGTGCCTCCCACGGGCAGCACACAGCAAATGACGATGGTCTGAGCTCGGCCTTCCTGTGTGCCCTACATAGACACACAGGTAAAACTCTGGGCTGCCTATTGCCATCAGTAGAGCGCGATGTACATGCAGCTCCTGTGCGGGAGGCGTAGACAGTTTGCCTTTTAGTCGCAGCAACCAAGATTTTTGCTAGGATGCGGGTGGAGGAACAGAAGAACGTTGCACTTTACGAAAGGAATATGAAATCGTATGAAGAAAATGCTCTATTCGTTTCGGTTGCTGGTTTCTTGTAACATCAGGTGCATTTTTAAGGCTTTTAGACCCTCTTCCTATTCATGTTGTGATTGGATCTCTATATTTAATAGCATAACATAAATACGTAGTGTGGAAAAAGTTCTTTACTGAAATTTGTAAAATTGGTAAACGAGTCCCATTAAGGGCAGAAACTGATGTAAATGACCTCTCTACACTACATACTGGGGCTATAATGGACTGCCTGAGAGTGTGCAGAGCTGGATGTTTCCAGCACATGGTGGCTCCAGCAAATGAGCAGCGGACTCATGCTGCTGCACTGTTTATGATCCAGCATGCACATTTTTTTTCATGTGGCTTTCCACAGCGGATGCACTACAAGTCATCATTAAATTGACTTTTTTATTGCTTGCGGAGATCGCAGAATGCATCCCTGCAACCCCACCTCCCAGCATTTTCCTCTCTTCCCTAATTGATTTTAACCATAAAATCCGCAGTGCATCCGCAACTGAATTAGCGGGTGTACTGCGGATCGTTAACTCCCATGGAGATGAATGGAGCAGATCCGCGTGTGATCCCCAGTAAAATGGAGCATGCTGTGATTTATTATCCGCGTGTGGCATCCGCAAATCAAAAAGAAACAAATCCTCTGATGTTAAATGAAGTGCGGACGCCCAATGCTTCCCTATGAGCGGCTTGATTTGTGGATCCTGCCAATCAAATCTACCCGTGGACATTGGGCCGAAGTCATCAATTGTGGTAACCTGGAAAACACCTTTAATATATGATCAGTTTGGGCTTAATGTTTTTTGCTGTTTGGTCTTTATAATACTTATTTTTTTTTCTCTTAGACAGAAGAAGAAGCACTACAGAGGGCTTTGGAAATGTCACTTGCTGAAACGGCGCAGAATACAGCTCCACAGCACAGGTAGGTCCTTTATAATTGTGTCCGTTTACGTACCCAAAATTGGTTTCTGTAAAAACTAGATTCATTCTGCAAAATACAAATATTTTTAGATAAGACATAAATTCCCAACCTACAATAACAAAGTGACATTTTCTGTAGGCTTTTTCCAATTTTAATGTGACTGTTGGGGGGTTAATAGAAGTGATTGGGAAAACCACTGTGACACAAGTGTTAGGCCAGATTCACACAGCCGAGAAAATTGTGCAAGATTTGTGCGTTGCGAGACGAACATATCTCGCATGAATATGAACCTCATTCTTTTGAATGGAGTCATATCTATCTTTCCACATTCCTCGGAACACATCGCCTATTGTTTTTTTAGGGGGATAGTAAACTGCGTCGCACGGCGTGCGATGTGAGGTTTCTCATTGAAAACAATGGTAAACGCTTACTGATCCTCCAATGCGGCTGACCTAAAAATGCTTTGCATTGCAGTGAAGACGCACGTTAGCAAGCGCTATCTCGCCCGTGTGTCGGTAGCCTTAGACAGTTCTTCTATTTCCTTCATTGTTTCCCAACGTGAGGGCTACTGTTGTATCATGCAGCTTCAGTCACATCACTCTCTTGCCACTGGGGTTAGATGACTAATGTCATAAGCAAGAAAGAAAATAATGCCCGTTCTCATCCAGCTTTCCTGGCATCATAATTTGGCGTAACTAGGTATAGTGTGACCGCTGGGGGAGATACCGCTGTGTCCATGTTGGTTGTTACCCAGCTCCCCCATAAACAGAATTAGGAAACCGCTGAATGCATTTTTTTTCTTAGGACTCCGTTTCTTAATGGGGGATTTACTCTACATTGATTATACCGGATCATATGCTGTTCTGTCATTTCGCTCCATTTGATGAATTTTGTATTTTCTCCCAGCTCTCAGGAAGAAGAGGATTTGGCTCTAGCCCAAGCTCTGTCAGCTAGTGAGGAAGAATACAGAAGGCAGCAGGCTGTGAGTAGGAACCGGCCAGATAAACACATCTAATGTGCATGACAGCAAGCACCACCCATTGTCTGCACTCATGCCTGCGATTTAATCTGTCACACTTAAAGGGACAATATCATCAGAAACCATCAATCTGTAAATCATTAAAAATTTGACATATCAAAAGTTTTGATCAGTGGTAGTGCTGCTGAGACCCCACCTGATGGCTGCAAGGAGGGGGCTGCAGCGCTTATTGGACAGCTGGGCCCCTTTGACCATCTTTGCTGCTTTTCAGCTCCTGCCAGCAGCCAAAGATGGCCGCATAGAGCTTTCTAAAGACTTCTACACGGCCATCTTTGGCTGCTGGCAGGAGCTGAAAAGCAGCAAAGATGGTCGAAGGGGCACAGTTGTCAGATGAGCGCGGCACCCTCCTCCTCGTAGCCATCAGCTGGGGTCTCAGCAGCACAGACACCACTGATCAAAACTTTTGATCTGTCAAATTTTTAATGATTTACAGATTGATCGTTTCTGATGATCTTGTCACAGATTAAATCGCAGGCATGACACTTCTGATCAAAACTTTTGATATGTCTGAGCTGTCAAAAGTTTATGAAAAGTTCTTTTAAAGTGTTGACACCTAGTACCTGAAAATACTACATGGCACATTGGTAACAATAGAACACTTGTGTTACTATAGCACATGTGTATTATACTGCCTGACCAAGATAAGCAGCTGTGACACTGGCAGGAGCAAAGCAAGAGTGTAGAGAGGCCGGCACAGAGCTGAGTGAAAAAACCTCTTCTGATGCTAGGTCATCAATAGTATTTTCCACGGAAAACCCCTTTACCCGATGAAGTACAGTATGCTTTAGTTTGTTGATTCACTGGTGTGGCTGCAATGCACCCAGGAAACATCTGACCTGTAAGTATGCGATAGGCTGGGTGCAAACTTGTATTCAAAAAGTCCATGCTACGTCCACAAAAAAGGAGGCTTTTAAAACCCAAATGATCCTTGGGTGCAGACCAACCTCTCCAGGACTTGGAAGTTGCTACAGCGTTCACGTCTTCTTCATTGTGCATGCTCAGCCAATCACAGGCTTCAGTGGTGTTTCAGCCATGAACAACTCATTGCTGCTGAAGCTTGCGGTTGGCTGAGTGGTCAAGTGTACAATGAACATCACTTGACACCAGAAACTTCCTTGTTCCGGAGTGCCTCCAATGCACTCGGCGAACATTTGACAGTACGCCTTAGTTTATTTTATGCATCTGCACTATACATAAACCTCAATGTAGTGGTTTGCTCCCGTGTCCTATAATTTGAGACACAATGTACAAGGTACCAATAGACCAACACTCCTCGAGTAATCCTATGAAGAAAAAGAAAAAAAAACCTCTTCCAAATTTCTTCCTCCAGCGCTCTGACCGCCACACTTAGGATTTTGCATGTCTCCTAGCGCAGCATTGTGCACACAGGTAAGTGGAAAGATTTGTGGTTTTTTTTCCTATACTTCTTCTTCGTTGGCGGCGTGTTAGCCTATTGTACCTTGTACTGCTGCTGTTTGTTTTGCACTTTTTACATTCGCCTTTCTGTTTAAAGCTAAATAAACCTGTAATATCTGAATTCAGGAGCAAGGGAGTCGCAGCAGTGCCAAACAGAGCACCTGCAATATCTGCTAGCGCCACATGGACCACCCGTCACTCAGCACAGATACAGGGACTACAAGCAGAATCATCATCCAATCAAAGTGGCGGTGCCGCTCCCGGTTTCCACTTGGCAGAAACGGACCGTGACTTGCATGCATCGAATTCTTTACAGAATGGCTTTGGCAGGATGGCCATTAACTTGAGAATCACTTTCACAGGTGGACACCAGATCATACAGACTGCACAGACTCTCCATCAGGCCCGCAGGCCCTCGTTTTTTGCCTCAGGTTCTCTCTTGGATATTTGCTGAGTGAATTTTAAGTGAAGGTTTTGGAAAGATTTTTATGGATTTGAAAAGAAAATTCCAGGTGACTTCCGTTATGATAATAGTACTTAAAGGGGTCGTAGCAGGATTTCAAGTTGTCCCCTATCCACAGCATGCCGAGATACCCGAGCGGCACCCGCTTGTGTATTTTCATCAGCCACAGTGAAAAGAATGGAGCGCTCCTTTCAGAGTGACTTGACTGCAGAGGGACAAGCAACCCCCGCAGTGACATGAGAGTGGGATGCGGGAGTCCCATTCTCGAGATTAGAGGAGGTCTCAGCAGTTAGACCCCCACCGATCAGCAATTTGTCCTCTATCCTGTGGATAGGGGATAACTTGAAATTGTTGTATAACCTCTTTAATGGGAGAGTCTTATCAAAACTGATGCAAAGGAGGAGTGGAGGACCTACCGGTGGCAACCAATAAGGTTTCGGCTTTTATTCTTCAGAAGGCCTTAGAAAAATGGAAGCTGGGATCGGATTAGTTGATGCGTACAAGTTCTCGACTTTTCCTTTGCACTTGTTTCCATAAATCCCAGCAGGGGGTGAAAATGAGTTCTTCTCTAGAAAGGACCATCTTAGATCATCAGGGGTCCTGACAGGAGGGACATTAAAGGATTGTCCAGGATTTTAACAGAATGGTCACCATCTGTGAAGCTTGTGGAAACCCAACATAGGATAGACTGAAGGGGATGGCACAGGGCTAGAGCCAAATGCCACACCAATCAGTCCTGCAAGACGTGCCATTCAGTGTAGCAAGACTAAACAACATGCTGTTAGGCTTAACCCTACCGTCTTCCCTTTCTTATCTAGACAGGCATTCAGCTGGATGAGTTTTCACAGGTTGCATGGATGGCGGCCATTGTGTTGCATTCCTTTAACAACCCCTTTTAAGGCTAGTACTACACAGCAACTTTGGACTTGCAACATAAAGCCCATTCATGTTTTTTACAGTGTTTAGCATGGCGATTCAAACACTGTAAAACGCCTCCATTGATTTCTCAGAAGAGCGTTCAAGCGCAGCTTTGCTAACACCACGATTTTTGAACAGTGTCTGCACTGTTTTAGTGCATTTCAGCGATTTTTAATTTTTTTTAGCGCACCTAATCATTCATTGCAATGATTAGGTGCATTTAATGACGCTGTTTAGCGCGTTTGAAACCGCCATTCGAAAATGCTGTAAAACGTTGCGTTTAAAAACGCTTGTGTGAGAGCAGCCGAAGTCTCATAAAAGTCATGCAACCAAAAAACGTGTGCAATTTGTTTGCAACTTGCTGTCACGTGACTGTTTGGATTTCTTGCAACAGTCATGCTGCAGTCGAGGAACGTTGCGACCTAATCAGATGGACAATCATTTTATATGATATCGCAGCGTGGCTTTTTGATCTTCATGTTGCCATGTAGTTCTAGTCTTTTAGATTTTTGTGACTTCTTTCGTCTCATTAGGTTGCATTGCATAACACGACCCCATTGACAAATTAATTTGATATTACAGTGTGAAACTATGAACTTCATGTCACACAGATCAGATTCTCCCGGCTTTAGGGGTAAGTTCAGGCGCTGCAGAACTTTTCTTCAGTGCAGCCATTTTTTTTGCTGCAGATTTCACCTTCGCCGTTGTAAGGAATGACATCTCAGGCAGATTTGTTCCACAACGGGCATGCTGCGTATTTTTAAAATCCACACAATTTTTTTTCTGCTACATGTGAAGGGTGTTTTTAAAACCCCATTTGCTAGCATTTTACTGTATTTTGTTATGGATCTTCACCTAAAATCTGCAGCGTCTGAAGATGCACTTACAGCACCATTTATGTTTATATCATTTGCGGCTGGAAATATTCTTGGAGAAAATCTAGCAGTTGCAGTGTGTTCAGAGTTCTGTGCAGGAGGCAGAAGGTCTATTCAGTTTCATTAATGCCAAAGAAATGCTCTATATACTTACTAAGACATGCCTTTCCGTCTGTTTGTATAGCTCACACTTACACTTTTCCATTCCTGTCAGATGTTTATTATAACTCTATGTTTCCAGTTGCAGCCTGGTAACTACTGTACGGACTACAAGCCTCAGCATGCTTCACAACGACAGGTTATCTTGGGAGCTGTAGATGAACAGCAACAAACAGGTTACCTAAAAGAAATCTATATGGTGCTCTATTTCTTATATGGAGACAAGATAGGAGGAGGGGTAAAAACTTAAAATGT
This sequence comes from Eleutherodactylus coqui, assembly GCF_035609145.1. Lineage (NCBI taxonomy): Eukaryota > Metazoa > Chordata > Amphibia > Anura > Eleutherodactylidae > Eleutherodactylus > Eleutherodactylus coqui. Next base: position 38,603,607 of record NC_089844.1, read on the forward strand.
TCCTCCATTTATAAACCTCTCTCTATAAATCGGAAGTACAAGCAAAGATAAGAAACTTTGTTATGTAGTTTATTAGCAAAAAAATTCCCCTTTCTCCACTTATCAGACTCCCCAAAATCACAGATAAAATCCACTTCCAGAGAGGATACCGCTTTTTAGCTCCACTGAGAGATCAGGTTACAGCTGCCCATTGAAGTCTATGGAGAAGAAATTGGGATTCACAGCAGAGGCGTAACTTGATGGGGGGCCTCAATGCAAAACCTGTAACAGGGGCCCCAACTATAATGCTTTATTTATAGTACTAGGCTCCTTATATGTGGAAGAGAGGCCTTATGGGCCCCCTAAGGCTCCTGGGCCTGGGTGCAACCGCATCCCCTATAGCTACGCCAGTAATTCACAGATAAAATCCACTTCCAGAGAGAATACGGCTCTTCAGCTTAGGGATCAGGTTACAGCTGCCTGTAGAGGTCTATGAGAAGAACTTTAGGGGTAAGAAGCAGCTGTAAAGTGAGAGAACAAAGAAGCACGTAGGGATGCTGCTGAAAGCTCTATTGAGTGTTTTATTTCACCTCAGTGTATCGTATCTACACTACTTAGTACTGATGTATACATGTATCCTCCATGCTGCTGCTTCTGAGGTACAGAGAGACGGGGGAGCAGGAACTTCTTCATGTGTGCCTTGTATGAAAGACAATATATTAGCTAGCCATCTTCTTTCTCTCCATAGACTTCAATGGGCAGCTGTAATCTGATCTCTCAGTGAAAGCTGTTTCCTTTCTGGAGACGTGTTTTATTAGTGAATGCAGAATAAGTGTGCAGTTAAGGAGTGAGGAAGCAGCCCGATAATTGCAGAAATAAGCGTTTTTCACAAAGTTTCTTATATTAAATTGTACTGTTGATTTATTAGTGATCTACATAGCGCCAACATGGGCTGAAGCGCTGTACAGAAATTGTCACCAGTCCTTGTCCCCATTAGGGCTCACACTCTAAATTTCGAAATAACTTATCAGTATGTTTTTGGAGTCTGGGAGGAAGCCAACATAGACACGGGGAGAACATATAAAATTCACACAGATGTTGCCCTTGTTTGGATTTGACCCCAGCGCTTACCACTGAGCCACCGTGTTTATAATCGGAGGTACACTTTAAAGGGGTTCTCCAGTCTTCTGGAAATAAAGCTTCTTTAATAAAACAGCCTGCAACCTTCTATTACAGTTTGCTTATCAGTTTATCACTATTTCAATCTCTGCTTGCCATCAGTGAATGGACCGTTGTTTACATTCAGAGGCTGAAAGACCACCCCGACACGGTCCTGCTCACACCGTCACAGTTTGTTTCAATGTATTCAGTCGAGGCAATCCTCGGTGAGCACAATACAGTAGCACAAAACTCTTTCTTGTCCTAGACTCCAAACTGATAGCTCTTACTTAAATTGCTACATTCTAACATACTGCAGCAGTGTGAGAGTAAAGGGCCATTTACACCAATAGCGCATAAAATTCACTGGATTGCTGGCTTCTTGCTGAGTGTAAACGCTCCCCGTTCAGCGCTTCACGTAGACCCTGAGAGAAGCCAATGAGTACCCAGCCAGGATCTGCCTGTCTGATTACTCTACACGAGCGCTAACAACCTAGCGGTGACATTGCCGCTCGTGCAGATCGTTTAGCCAACTTTCGTGCGATCTAAATAGGAGAGAAGTCAGGACAAATTTCCTTTGACTGTCACTGATTTAAGCTTTATTTACATAAGACAGGACAATCCCATTATAGGGTTTTTTGGGATCTAAACTATTGATGACCTATCTTTAGGATAGGTCATTAAGGGGTTTGTCAGCAGGGTCTGCTGCTTGGATTCCTCACCGATCTGTTGATTGAAGAGGCCGAGGTTGAGCGCTGCGGCCTCTTCTCCGATCTGTGACATTACGTAAATTTGTCACATGGTCTGAGAGCAGCTCAGTCCTATTCTAGTGAATTAGATTGAGCCACGATACCAGCCAAGCCCATACAATGTATTGCACTATGTCTAGTATGGATTGAAGTTACAGCAGTAATCGGGGTCACTTCAATCAGCTGATCGGCAGGGATCCTGAGCGGCAGACCATTGCCAATCGGCTCTTCATGATCTATCCTTAGGATAAGTTAAGGATTGAAATCTGCTGCAGATATGCACCAAAATCGTCAGCACATCGGCGACGTCTGAACTTGTCCTAGAGCAGGTTTAGGTTGCTTTAACTAGAAAAGGGATCCAATGTTCATTAATCTTAAAGGGGTGGTCTGGGGAGAAAATCTAGAATTCAACCGTGCTCACTGCTATATAAAAACATTAAAAAAGTCATACTCCCTTCTCCTGATCCCGGCAGCTCCTGTTCTGAGCCCAGTCTCCCCTGCATTCTTCCTCCGGCTTTAGCGACGACGATCTATCTCGGACATGTGACCACTGTAGATTATTTCTGGTTATTGGCTGCAGTAGTCACAAGTCCCTGGGACTGGATGTCATAGCTGGAGTCAGAAGAAGGGTGCAGCCGGGGATCGGGCACCATCAGGACGGGAGCTGCGAAAGATCAGATGGGTTGAGTATCGGTACATTTCACTTTAACGGGGTTGTATCAGAAATCACTTTTATCTCTTAGGATAGATGATAAAGTGTGATTGGTGGGGTCTCTCACCAGTGAGACCCCCACCTGTCCCGAGAATGGGGGTTCCATGACCCTCATCTTAAAGTGCCTGACAAACATAACCGAGTACAAGGGCTCAGCTATTTCCAGCAGTCCCATTGAAAATGAATGGAGTGGCACCGCATATCCCTGACCGTCACTGTGTGTGAGTGCGCAGTGCGAGGGGGGGGGGGGGGATATGAGGCCCCCATTCTCGGAATCAGTGAGGGTCTCAGCGGTGATCCCCACCGACCAGGCCTTTATCACCTTTCCATAAGAAAAGTTAATTCTGGATCAACCCCGTTCATTTGTTTTCTCCCCAGTCCACCTCTTTTATAGAAACAATCTGGCAATTGTTTTAACCGACCATAATGCTGTCCCTCTACCCAGCAGGACAAATGCAAACCTCCTTCCAGGTAACTGTGTGCAGTCGTCTCATGCTTCCCCTTGCCTTAGTGTAAGAGACCTACAACCAAGTCTGTGCAGCATGCAGAGGCAGTGTATTGTATAGCACATAGAACTCCATCTACTCGTATAGTAGTCACCCAGCCTCCAATTCAGGGGGTTGCTAGGCAGCCAAAGCTAAAAGACTTCGCAACAGAAGGCATGCTGAGAGTGCTAGTTCCACAGCTGCTGTAGGGGCCACAGGGTGGAGCCCACATTCATAAGCTCTAATCATAGTCAATACCAATTTAATCACTGCTATTCAATCTGTAAGTACATATTAATCCAGTCCATATTTAAAGCTTTGATTACTTTATATCACGGGGGGCCAGATATCCTCTACTGCCTATTATTATATAGTTATATGTATGTATAAGGGTTTATATAAGAACGTTAATGATATTACTTATACATTACCGGAGTGTCTCTCTGCATTTAGTATTTGGGGGATGCAGCCTTCAACCCCTGAGATTGGCAGAATGGGGCAAAGTCTTATATCCTTGGGGGCCATCATTGTGACAATTTCTTTGAAGGGGGTGGGGGTGATTGGCTGACTGGGTTCTTTTCTGACTTATTGCTGTTATTTACAGTGTCAAAGCACCATCTTAGGTCTATGGACACCTTCAAGAGGTTGCAAAATCTGATTAATATAGCTATCATAGATGACATGATCTGAGTACCGACTAATGCTTTCTGCCCCTTTTTGCCGTCTTGTCATTGCAAATTGGGCTACAGTTGAAGACCTGAGTGATCTGAGACAGACTGGTTGCTATGAACTAGCTGCTTGACGTTTTCGGTTGTTAGACAGGGCATCCATAGCAACCAAAGTGTTTCCCATGACTGTTCACTCAAAGCTGAAGTTTCCCTGCCTGGCAGCAGTCTGTCTGTCCTTCTCTATCTCAGTCAGTACTATAAGGCCATATATTCACATGGGGTGGATTTACTGTAGATTTTTGACTATGGAGCAGCATTTACCAGTAGCGATAACGTGGATGAGATTTTCAAAATCTAGTCCACACGAACTGCAGAAGAAAATCTGCACTAAATCGGCGCAGAAATTGATTTATGGTGTAAAATTCAAACCTGCAGCATGTCATTTTTAACAGTGGATTTAGTGCAGAACACTTGCAGATTTCTGCCATAGACTTCAAGGTAGATGACAAAATCTGTACTAAAATCCACAACAGTAGCTGGAGATTTCCTCTGCAGATTTCCCGTGTGGAGCATACGTAGATAATTTACATCAAAATCTGCAACAGTAGGATTTTTAAAACCCATTTTATCCACAAAAATCTGCTCTATGTGAACCTACATCGGATGCGGTTCATGCGTGACAGATTTGCTGTGGGTTTTTTGCATGTGCATACTTGACCCATTTCACCCCATTTGCTGCAGAGTTTGGTGCAGATTTCATCCCTTTTAATGAAATTCAAATTGAAGGAGTGAAATCTGCTGCAGATCCGCGACAAAATCCGCACCACATGCTGTGGATTTACTGCAGATTTTCTCAGCTCCACAATATCTGCAGTGAATCAGCTACGTCTGAACGCTCCCTTAATCAGATTTTCAGAAAATAATACAAAAGTAAAGTAGAACCTTGGTGGCACCTCACCGGAGCGATGACATCCTGCAGAATACAGGACAGTAGTTTTCTATTTAAGCTGGGCATTTTTTACGTAACAGTTGGGATTATTCTAGGAGAGACCCCAACGGTCTTCACCTGCAGGCTCTCTGTGATTCCCATCAAAGCCATCTCCTCAGGTTCTGTAAGTGCCGAGCAGCCGAGGTTTTATTGATACTGTGACAATTTGTAATGTTTGGAAGGGACACTTTCTGTGACAGAAGTCGGCTCCTCCGGGTGTTTTAATTTATAAACCAAATAAATTATGAATGTACCTTCATGTAAAACTCTGCGTCCTTCTCTGTAAAGGCTTCTTCATATGTTAAAACTAATCAGGGAATGTGATGTCCAGTAGATGGGAGAAATTGTCTGCGGTGCTGGAGGGACAACAGTCGTGGAGCCAAAAAATGCTTTGTTTGAAAGGTGGAGGAAGCAAAGCCATGGAGGCGGTAGAAAAGTACCGACTCCTGCTTAAAAATACAAATATTAAATACTGTTTGTAAAAAAATAAATAAAATCCTGCCCCTAGCAGAAGGTATGCAAAAGTTAGCATGCAGTTCCATCTCAAGCAGATCTGTAGATGATGAGAGTTGTGGTGATTAGATGAATGGTCTTGTCACCGGAGACCCTAAGGCCTCATGTCCACGGGGAAAATCAGGCCCGCCGCGGATTCTTCATGTAGAATTTGTAGCGGGTCCCTCCTGCCCCGCGGACATGAGGCTAAAAATCAGAATAAACTCACCTGCTCCGGACGATGCGGATCTTCCTTCCTTCGCGGCCGGATCTTCTTTCTTCGGCCCGGCGGATGTGCTCAGCACGCTGGCGGCGTACCGCGTGCATGCACCCCACCCGGCACATCCGCCGGGCCGAAGAAAGAAGATCCGGCCATGAAGGAAGATCCGCATCATCCGGAGCAGGTGAGTTTATTCTGATTTTAGGTCACGAAAATGGAGCATGTCCTTTTTTTTTTTCCCGCACGCGGATCCGCGCCTGACGGGAAAAATGACATCCGCAGGTATTTAACTACCTGCAGGTGTACAATGCATCGCTATGGGCGCGCGGATCCTCGTACGGGAAAAATGCTGCGGATTTAAAATAAACATTTCCCCGTGGACATGAGGCCTAAAAGTGGTTTCCCCCCCTTGGGAAATACAAAACCAAACCGATGTTATTCCGGTAGCTGGAATGGAAAAAAACGAATTGTGCTTGCATGCAAATCGCATGCCATGTGAATGTAATGTGATTTTTTTTTTTTTCTTTTTAAATGCACCCATAGGAAATAATGATCAACTCTTGCAGCAGAGTTGCCCAAAAATAGGACAGGCTGTGATTTTTCGATCACACACTACCAGTGCAAACGAACAATTGCTCGTGTAAATTAACCCTTTGAAAATAATGGGGTAGTTCAACACCTGGGTTCTGTGTGTCTCGCAGTCACACAACTTACACGTTAATATCGCCCATGTAAATACAGCCTACAATGCAGTGATCAGAGGTGACATCTTCTCTGGGTGGAGCTGTTCACTTTCCCATCCGGCCTTGGTTCTCCATGATGATTTCTTCCAGAACAAACGGCAACAGGGGCCAAGAAAAGCAGCTGAAGTAACCAGGTTCAATGTTTATCCTTCAAAATCTAAATCGCAGCAGCAAGTGAGCCCTAAAATGTAACATTTATTAGATATGAAAATAAAAGAGAACCAACATAAACCAGCATGCATCTGTCAGAAATACAAATACAGTCAAAGCATCCCTCCTGGAATGACACACATGAAGAGATTCACAGAGATAAACGCGGATGATCACCATAAACCGTTACTCTTGCAGCTGTTGTATCGAGATGACGCAGAGCGGAGTTGGCTTGTATGAATCCCTGGCCCCTAAAGTCTGCCCCTATCATACCCTATGTGTGGAAAGCTACCAAAACCCTACTTCCTACCATGGGTTACCCGTCCTGAAAAGGATAACCCCATCCGGAGCCTGTCTCTTTAAATACCTAAACACACTATTTTGGCCCTAATTTCTGTTGCATTTCATCCACCAGTATCATGGTACCATCAGTCAAGAAAAAGAGACAGAAATAATGTCCAAGTATAAACTACACATAGCGCAAGCATAGTAGTCAGTTGAAGTACAATAAAATTCACTAATGACTTCACCAAACCTACCAGAAAGTGTCGGGAGTATTAAACAAACCAAGGATTGCTGCCGTATTGTCGGCTTTTGACTCGGTGTGTCCACATGTTAACACGCCGGCCATTCACAGGAAGGAGAGATGCATTCTACACAGACACTCTGCAGGCTGTATAAGTGACTTGCAGGTTGTCCTTTCTGACTATAGTTCACTGTTCCCGTCTTTGCCAGGAATAGAGGACTTCTTCCAGCCATGACTTTAGTTTGGAAACTTTGCAGCACAGACATCTTTGCCTTCTAGCGCCTTCAAACCTTCTTCCAGCCTACAAGATCTCCCCATTGTGCTACCACCCACAGTTCTATGCCTATTGCTGCTCCAAATGCTGCACTTCAGAAATAATGTCAGAACTTTAATTACCCCCAAAATATAGTGCCATAAAGACAGCAACCCTGAAAACAATAGTGCCCCATATTGTAACCCAAACAGCAATATGTCTGTTGTACCCCACAGAGTAACACTGATTGTCTCAGTGGCCCACACAGTACTAGTGCTCCTCTTCATGCCTCACAGACAAACAACATCCACATTGTGTCCCTACATACTGCGTTTCCCTGAAAATAAGACACTGTCTTATATTAATTTTGGCCCTAAAAGAGGCACATTGTCTTATTTTTGGGGGGTATCTTAATATTTACCTAGCAGGCGGCATCCCGCTCCCTCTCGCTGCTCTCCAGGTGCTTCGGCAGTCTTCCGTGTCTCCCTCAGCAGTGACAGAACATTCTCTTCCTGGTAACATGGGTTGAATACCCCAGCTCCCGCAAGAGATTGCTGTGATTAGCTCAGGACCGTTTCCTCAGCCAATCATAGCTGGTGCTTGATGAGCCAATCACAGCCATTTAATGAATGTGATTGGCTGAGGCCATGGTATTTCTTCATGTAGTGTAGCTAGGGCTTATTTTCATAGAAGGGTTTATAGTTCAAGACCTCCCCCCACCACCCCGAAAATCAGGGTTAGTCTTATTTTCAGTGAAACACAGTAGTAATAATGCCCACTGTTGTGCCCCTTTGATGGTCATAATGCCTTCGAGTGTCCAAATAGAAGAAATAGTATCCACAAGTGGCCCCTTACAAACAATAGTGCCCCAGACAGAAACTTATGCAAAAGTAAAAAGAAAAATACCCAATCCTGATGAACGCAGAGTCCTCTTCCGGCCCAATGTATGCAGTGACATCATCACACCATCTCCATCGTGGCAATAATGTCCCATCTGAGGCCTTAGCGTTCCGATAGGCCCGCCACTTACCAGTTGGAAAATGGTAGCAATTATACTGGACTCCTGTGGAGTGTGTGGTCTGCTCGACATAGCCACAGGAGGGCTTGTTATTTGCGGCCAGAGTTTTATTTTTCAAGGATACTATTTAATGTATCATACACTGTACAAAAAACTATTAAACATTTATATATGTGTGTGGGGAGGGGGGGGGGGGGGGGATGTAAGAAATGCAATTGCGCCATTTTGACTGGAATCTTGTTTTTACACCATACAGGATGCCTCAAAAAAGATATGGTAACTTTTTTTCTGTGGCTCAGTACGATGACAACAATACCAAATTTATATGATTTTTTTTACATTTGTCGTACTACTTGAAAATAAAAAAAAATGCTTTCTGTTTCCATCTTCTGATCCCCGTGACATTTTCATTTGCCACCAACTGGGTTTCGTGAGGGCTTGTTTTTGTGCAGGATGATCTGTACTTTCTATTGGTACCATTTTGGAGAACATAATACTTTTTCTTGGAGATAGAGTGACCAAAAATATGCTATTCTGGCATACTGTTTTTTCCCAGTGATATTCACAGTGCAGGAGAAATAATGCACACTATTTTAATAGATCAGATCATATGTTTTTATGCTAATGGCAAAAGGTTTTTTTTTTTCATTTTTTTTAAATCTTTAATATTTTTATTCTGTACCAAATCCTTATTTAGCTTATTTTTTTTCTTTTTCTTTCTTTAGTCCGCATAGGGAACTTGAACTTGCAATAGTTTGATCGCTCATACAATATACTGCAACACTTCAGTGCTGCAGTACATTATACTTTTGCGGACACAGATCTGTCCCTATTCTGTGCTTTTCCATTTAAGAGCAGCATAGTATTGTGACAGGTCCGCTCTCCTATTAGACCAAATCACACAAACAAGTATTGTGCCATTTGGCAAATAGCAAATCTCAAAGAATACCGCAGACTCATTGATGCTGCCCCGACTTCTGTTAGTAGTAATTGATAGGCTGCTGTGTATCTGCATACATACACATATACATGGCAGCTAAAAGACACTGCTGCGGTGAGTGCAGTGCCCTACCCATCAATACAGCACACTAATAACTGAGTCATCTCCAGTCCTTGGTACCTGCGTTGCTCTATTGTTTCCTGGACAGCTTTTATTTTTATGTTTTAATCCTTTTAATAATTTTAAAGTTATAACATAACAAATACAGAATTCAAAAGTAATAATTACAATTAACTGTAGCAGTGTCACCGAAGGACCACCTGTTTATCCTCAGGATAGGACTGCGCACTGAGGGTGAGAGTTCATATAGTCCAAGAGATCCTCAGCTTGTATAGAAATTCCAAGTAGAAGTTGAGATCCCTTCTGGAGTGTTTTATTGACTGTTTAGCTCAGAGTGACTCTGTGTTAAGGCCCATTTTGACCCAATGATTCTCGCTGAAAATTCACTCAAAGCCGTCTTTTGAACAAGAATCATTGGGTCTAAATGCATGGACTTCGTGCACGAGTCGTTCCTCACTCAATTCTAGTTTTGTTCAATTGAGCAATGAACTCATATCAGCGGTGCAGGTTGTTATCACAGTCGGCAGCACTGATAAGATTCTTTCAGCTCGTGTCCTGCTGGTAGTTCACAGTGGGACGTGAGCTGTAATCGCAGAGAACAAAACAGCTGTTTGCTTATGCAGAACAGCTGTATTGTTCGCCAAGCGATAGCTCTCAAGTAGCTACTTAGCTACTATAGTCTATAGTGTCCTGCGCCGCCTGCATAGCTTTTAAGTAGCTACTTAGCTACTATATACTATGCAAAGATGATCTCTCAAAACTGTCACTCAAACTGTCATTTGAGCGACTTTTGAGCGATCATCTGTCAGTGTAAATGGGCTCACATGGGTTTTTCAGAGAATGGCTTGTAAATACCAGGACACTTAATACACTTAATATTATCTTAAGTGGTTGTTAAACTCCCCTATAGAGCAAAACATACACAAAGCTAGAAAAGTTTTTTGGCAAACACAAAGTAGAATCAGTAATTATTGGAACTACATTCAGATGACAAGAGATCGGATCTGCTAAGTGAAGTTGAAGCGAAACAACATAAAATTCTAAAGTACCATACAAGTATTTCTCATAACCATGTGACTGCTGCTGGTAAATGGAGTCTGTGACCAACTATGTGCAATTGGGACGCCTTTTCTGGGAAAACAGTACAGGAGTAAAAATCTGTGTGCTTTGTATGACTATGAAAGTGAAAGCAGCGCAGGGACTTTCTGCTTCCTTATCCACAATACAGAAAGTAGGCGACAGAAGATACTGTGTGAGGGACATCATCTGAAGGGTGGACAATGTTCTCGCTTTTTAGGACATTATTTGAGGAAGATGAGTTGAAAATAAAGACCAATGAAGTTAAAGAAGGCACTATGAATATTCCATGTTTGCTGAGTGAAGATGAAAGTCTACAAGCCAATGAAGCTAAAGAGCGGACCCTACGAATCCTATCTGATGCTCTGAAGAAAAAGAAAAGTCTCCTTGTGGAAGACCCCAAGGAGTTTGGAGATAAGAAGATGACTTCTGATTGGCCACTTATCACCACAGATCTGGTGAAGCAGCTGATCCGGGAACTAGAGAAGGTAACTTTTGTAAAAAATACAGACCCTGAACATGATGATAAAAACAATGCTTATGTATATCCCGGATCTGACGACAGAACCATCTATCTATGTGCACTGTTCTGGAAAATGGATCCGGAATCTAAATCCCAACAATGTACAATCATCCATGAGGTTTCCCATTTTCTTGGATATGGTCATACAGTCCAGGAGAACAGCGACTGTGTACAGAAGTCACCGCAGTCTATGTTATGTCCTCTGACGGCTTTCTCAGTATCTTCAGCCCTTACATCATCCATGGATCACCCTGGGACCTACACAAATGGCTCCTACTCCTGCTGTGGTGAGACCTCCAAGGACACCGTGTGTGAGGAATCTTGGACGGCAGCTAAACAGAGGTAGGTGACGATGTAATTCTATGTGGTCTAATGTCTCTTATCTTAATAATAATAATAATAATAAACTTTATTTGTATAGCGCCAACATTATCTTGATGATGATTATCCGTTCAGACACATCCGACCCTCGGTCACTCCATGGATCAATGTTCTCTTTTCATTCCTTTCACCGCTTTTTTTAATTCTGTGATTGACATGTTCGTGGTGGCCTTGATTGTATCTTACCATTCTGCTAATAATCACCATTAGAGATGACCGAGCACCCAAATACTCGAATCCGCGTTATTCGAGTCGAGCTTTTCGTAAAATTCAAGAGCTCTACTCGAGTAACAAACCCCATTGACTACAATGGGATAACGAACCCAATTGACTACAATGAGAGACTAGAGCATTCTCTTTCGCCAGCCAGCCTGCCAGCCAAAAAGGCTTGATGCTCGTTCGAGTAACGAGCACCATCGAGTATGCTAATGCTCAATCTCGGCAGAGTATGCTCGCTCAACTCTAATCACCATTACGATATAAAACAGCAATAAGGTTCTCAAAATATCAGCTGGACATGTTTTGCCCATTAGTATTTACAGATTAAAACAACTAATTCTTTTTATTTTACAACAAATGAAAACCTTTTTTTTTGTTATTATATATAATCTTTTTTAGATGTTACACCGTTTACACAATATAATATAAATTATTAGAGATGAGTAGTGCCTTAGCCGAGTATCCTCCCGCTTGTCTGTAAAGATTCGGCTGCCGGCGCGGGTGATAGGTGAGTTGCGGGGCAGAGCGGGGGGGGGGGGGGGGGGGTGGAGAGCCGGCTGGGGGGGGGGAAAGAGAGATCAAGATCTCCCCTCCGTTCCTCCCCGCCACTCCCTGTCTGCTTTTAATGAATTTTGAAAAATACATATATTTTTATATTTTTTATATTTTTGAATTCTGTTTTATATCTGAGAAATTGACTATATCAATAAAAAATTCTCTAGAATGCAGATATTTATGATAATATCAGTATATATGGAAACATTGTCTTTCTGGAATATTGAAAACAATAGAGTGCATCTCAAATATTCACCCATGATAAGAATATATAATCAAATTAAACGTAAAAATGTTTTTGCATAGAAGATTTGCCCAATATCCTTATATACCTCAAATAATGTCTTTCCTTGATATATAGGAAACACTATTTCCTTGAGTATGTTCTTGTGTTTTAAAGTGATTTTGTATGGTTAATAAAGTTGATCTCCTGCAGTGAGCGCTATCAGTCTTTGCAGTGATGTCATCTCGTACCCTTGAAGTGCACTTTGTGCTCCACTAACAGTTGAAACTTTATCAATATGAACCGCACAATGCGTTCCACCCTAAATGACACGTGCCCGACGCCGATTACACCCCATGTACAACCCAGAAAATGACGTCACGGCAACCGACCCGCCGCCTGATCCAGAGTAATAAACCATGTAATAGTAAGTTCATGTCTGTCTGTCTGTCTGTCTGTATATCTATCTAGATAGAGGGATGTATACTTACCTGTATTGAACCTACGCTTTGCTTGAAAAAGGCGCTTGGTTGCACTGAAACACGTTGCAACTTTTTAAAGAAACTCGTAGGCTGGGTTCACACAGGGCGGATTTGTTGCCGTTTTGCTGCGGTTTTTCCGTTGCGGTCTTGCCACAGAAGAACTGCTTCTGCGGCAAAATCGCTTCAAAGGTTTATTTTTGTCTTGCGTATTTTCCATGCTTTTTCGGCGTGGAAAATCTGCAAGCGATTTTTTTCGCAGCGCTTTTTTACTTTTGCAGCATAATTTGGTGCGGATTTTGCTGCATCCATAGAGGTCTATGGACAAAAAAGCGCGAAAAAGTCAAAAGAATTGACATGCTGCATCTTGAAAAACCACGCCACAGCTGCATTTCCGCACTGCGGCAGTGCAGAAAAAATCCATCCTGTGAGAACAGCTTTTTGCCCAAACACATTTGCACTGCATTGCACTGCAAATTCAGCAGTTTTGCGGCTGTGCGGATATGCTACAAAGACCATCTTTTTCCCAATCCATTGAGCGCGGATCGTTTTTTATTTTCTCGTCCGTATCATTGGGGGCCACAGCCTAGACCATGGGATATAGCCACTGCCCTAGGAGGCGACACTAAGCAAAAAAGTGTTAGCTCCTCCCCCTGGCTATAATCCCCCCTGCAGGCACTCAGCTAATTAGTCTTTAGCTTAGTGTCTGCTAGGAGGCAGACGTGGAAAGAGCTATTCGCGGGAATCCGGGGAGTCGGGGCTTTTCCCTGGCTCTACTGGCCTCCCGGGGGAGACGCGGGCAGGGGGTGTCTCCACCACTACTGCGGCTTCTCACCCAGTGAAGAAAAAGGGGCCCGACCATGCAATGCGCATCTGAGTCGGTTACCCGCCAGCCATAGGGCTCCCCCTCCCTAGAGTAGTGCACTGTCTGACGGTGACGCATAGGGGGCAGCACTGCTGGAGCGGTCGACGCGCGGACAGGCTGTGGCTCCCGGACAAGACACCCCACTTGGGACTCCATACGGACAGCGGCGGCGGCAGCATTCCGTTTGGGACTCCATACGGACAGCGGCGGTGGCAACATTCCGTTTGGGACTCCATACGGACAGCGGTGGCGGCGGCAACAGTCCGTTTGGGACTCCATACTGGCGGCGGCAGCGGACGCAGGTTACCTTAAGGAGCATCAGGACAGCAGCGGCAGCTCTCCCAGGCAGGGATAGAAGTGAGGCATGTTGCAGGATGCCGGGGGGCGGAGCGCCGTCGTCACGGCCGGAAATCGTCACTTCCGGGTCGCGGGGGCGCTTCCGGGGCAGGCCACGCCCCCTCCGACCGCGGCAAGTTTAAAAGGGGCAGCCAGACAGAGGACTGGCCGCTCTCAGCAGCTGGACACTTCGTCTGACTGCATTTCTGAGCCCAGCACTGCGCAGCTCTCTGAGCACAGCAGCCGTCCAGCCATTCAGCCCTGCAGTTTTCCTTTCTGCTACGGAGAAAGCGCCCGGACAGCAGCAGCACCTCCTGTCTCGGGCACCAGCAGCTGTAACAACGCCGCAGCAGTCCCTGCCACAGCACCTGCCGGGTCACCAACGCTGCGAGATCGTGTGGTGGACCCGCGTCGACTTCCGACAGCATCCAAGCGTCAGGACCAGAGGCTCCAGCTGGACCGGGGGAACCGCGGAAACAGCTGCTAGACCGGGTAAGCCTGCCCAAGGCAGCACTTCGCAGTGTTTTCCCCTCCCCCTCCCCGTCCCCCTTGCAGGCATTCCTGTAACTGTACGTAGCTTACCCACTACCTGGAAGTTGTTTTCTTTTGCCATGTCTGACCCTAGATCAGAGGGTTCCAGCCCGGCCAAGGGGAGGGTGAAGCATTACGCTTGCACTACCTGCAGCGTTAAGTTTGCTTGCGGTCAAGTCGACCCCCGCTGCGCTAGATGTGCCGCGGCGCGCGCAGCTCCAGGGACCCCGGTGCCCCCCGCCGCCCCTGTGGAGCCAGGGCCCGAACCCCGATGGGCGAGGTCCCTGGCCGCTGCAGTTTCTGGCTTGGCCACATCCTCTGCGGCGATTTTACGCCGGTTAGAGCCCAGCACAGACGCGTCCTCCTCGGAATATACACGAGGGAGGGCACACAAGAGAAGGAGGTCCCGTAGCAGCGAGGACACTCCCCATAGATCGCGCCACACCAGGAGGTGATCTAGATCCTCCAAGCCCAGACTATCCAGAGACTCTCATGGCTCGTATGGGTCCAGGGAGTCCGTGCATACTTACCACAGATCAAGACATTCCTCACGGTCCCGGTATTCTGCGAGACCGGCCCGGGCTCGCCATGAGTCCCCTCGAGCGTCTTGCTCATGGGCGTCCCAGGACACGGCCCAAACGGCAGGCGAGTGCAGTGGGTCTGAAGACTACGACCACTCTGCAGGCTCGTCGGTTTTGGAGCTAGACGAGGAACAGGTGTCGCGCCTAGCCAGTCTAATGGACAGCCTGGTAATATCCATAAGAGAAACCCTCCAGGTAACAGAGGAAACAGTAGAGACGGCTCCTTCCACGGTGTCGTTTAGACGGCAGAAGAGATCACGACAGGTCTTCCCAGACCATCCGGATTTTTCGGAGGTCCTTAACAAGGAATGGCAGAACCCGGACAAAAAATTTAGGCAACCCGGGAAGACTTGGGAAATTACATACCCATTCCCAGGGGGTCTGAAAAAGGGTTGGGCGGTACCTCCGGTAGTCGACCCGCCAGTGTCACGACTGTCTAGAACCACAGCATTGCCAACAGCCGAAGTAGCAACGCTGGCTAATCCTCAAGACAGGAAGCTGGATACGTTGGCGAAAACAGTGTTTCAAGCCACAGGCACTGCCTTGCAGCCGATTTTCGCGGCTGCATGGGTCAGTAAGGCGTCCATAGCCTGGGCCAAATAGCTACGGAGAGACATTGTAGCAGGCGCTCCACCGAGTGAGTTGCTCGAACTGACAGACAACGTCATACAGGCAAACAAGTTTGTATGCGCAGCAGAACTAGACGCAGCCAAGTATGTTGCCCGGGCATCCGCTGCTTCGGTCGCGGCAAGGAGAACTCTCTGGCTGAAAAGCTGGTCAGCGGATACAGCATCCAAGATGGCTCTAACAAAATTGCCATTCGAAGGAAACAGGCTATTTGGACCTAAACTGGATGACATGATAAAGGACGCCACAAGCAGCAAGAGCACGTCATTACCACAAATGCCGGCAAGAAAGGAGAAGGTTCCATTAAAAAGGAAACCGTTTTTTAGATCCTTTCGGGGTTTTTCGTCCCGTCCAGGGTCAGAACAGTGGTCCCAGTCTACGAGAACCCCGACGGACGCAAAGAGGGGCCCCTCTTTCAAAATAAGACAAACATGGCGATCCCGACCCGGAACATCTAAAACGGTGGGATCAAAGAACGCGGCATGAGATGCTGCCCCCACCCAGTGTCACCAGGGTGAGGGGCAGGCTCTCCAAATTTCGGGAGACATGGGGGAGGCGCGTGAGCGACAAGTGGGTGAAGGAGATTGTGACATCCGGGTACGCAATCGAATTCACAACTCTCCCACGGAATTCGTTCTGCAGGTCCAGAGTGCCTACCACCCCGGAAGGAGTAGCCAACCTACAGCAGGCAGTGCAGAATATTCTGGCACAGGGGGTTGTGAAACCGGTGCCGGGGGCGCAAGAGAGGCAAGGGTTCTATTCGAATCTTTTTCTTGTACCCAAAAAGGACGGCAGAGTGAGGCCGGTTCTGGATTTAAGGAGGTTGGAATCAATTCATCAGAACAAAACACTTCCGGATGGAGTCAATCAAGTCCGTAATAACCTCCATGCAGCCGGGGGAATTTCTGTCCTCGATAGATATCAAGGACGCTTATCTCCATATCCCGATTCGGGAGACACATCAAAAATTCCTTCGTTTCAAAACACAGGGAAGGCATTTTCAATTTACGGCGCTGCCATTCGGCCTGTCTACCTCCCCAAGAGTTTTTACGAAGGTACTAGCAGCAGTGATGGCGCTACTCCATGCGGAAGGTATATCGGCCATTCCATACGTGGACGATATACTAATAAAGGCACCATCGTGGGGCGGCAACATCAGAAGCCTACACGTCACGATGAAGATTCTAGAAGAATTCGGCTGGATAGTGAACCGCGAAAAGTCGTGCCTAATACCGACACAACGTTTGGAGTCTTTGGGCATGATATTCGACACCAGCCAGCACCGGGTCCTGCTACCCCAAGCAAAGGTAGACAAGCTCCGGCAGGGGGTCCGGTCCCTAATGCAGGGGAAACCGCTAACCATCAGACACTGCATGGCTATCCTGGGCCAGATGGTGGCAGCATTCGAGGCGGTTCCCTTCGCCCAGTTCCGGTCAAGGAAGTTACAACACTGGATATTGTCACGCTGGAACGGGTCCCGGCTGACCCTGGAACAGCGAATCCAGATAACCCCTCAAGTCCAAGGGTCACTGAAGTGGTGGCTGGAACCTGGGAGGCTTCAGGCGGGACGGCCTTTGGGCCCAAGGCGTTGGATAGTAGTGACGACGGACGCCAGCCTTTCAGGTTGGGGTGGAACACTGGGGGACCAGTCTGTTCAAGGAGTTTGGTCTCAAAGAGAGACAAGGCTGCATATAAACATCCTAGAGTTGCGAGCCATCTACCTGACTCTCTGACACTTCGGGCCCAGCCTCAAGAGAAAAAATGTACGCGTCCAGACGGACAACACCACAGCGGTGGCCTATGTCAACCAGCAAGGGGGAACACGGAGCGCGTCAGTAATGAGCGAGGTAGCAGGCATACTAACGTGGGCGGAGAAGCATCTGAGCTCGATTTCCGCAGTCTACATTCCCGTAATAGAAAACTGGGTGGCGGATTACCTAAGCCGGGAAAGGGTAGATCCCGGCGAATGGGGTCTGCACCCAGAAGTTTTTCGGACGATATGCCTGAAATGGGGCACGCCGGACGTGGACCTCATGGCGTCCCGACTAAACTACAAATTACGCCCATTTGTGTCCCGAGTGCGGGATCCACAAGCAGCGGCAACGGATGCGCTGACCATTTCGTGGGGGGAGTACAAGCTCCTATACATATTTCCACCAATCCCTCTCATACCGAGGATCCTAGGGAAAATCAAGCAGGAAGGGCGACCAGCGATACTAATAGCGCCAGACTGGCCAAGAAGAAGCTGGTACGCGACCATCATAGAAATGCTGTTCGACACACCGTGGCATCTTCTGGAACAAAGAGACCTGCTATCCCAGGGACCTTTTCTACACCCGAATTCCAAGTCTCTACATTTGACGGCTTGGCCGTTGAGACCGAGGTGTTGAGGAGAAAAGGTTATTTGGAGAAGGTTATTCAGACAATGATACGGGCCAGAAAAACGGCCTCATCTGCAATTTATTATCGAGTCTGGAAGCGCTTCTTCACCTGGTGTGAGGAGAGGCGGGTACAACCGATGCAATTTTCGGTGGCCAGAATTCTTGCATTCCTACAATCAGGCCTCGAAGTAGGATTGAGGGGAGGTTCGTTGAAGGGACAGGTGTCGGCATTAACGGTACTGTTCCAAAAGCCAATTGCAAATAGGATGGCTGTACGTACATTTCTGCAAGGAGTCGCCCATACGACGCCCCCGTTTAAACCCCCGGTCCAAATTCGGGACCTTAATCTCGTGTTAGACACTATGATGGACCAGCCGTTTGAGCCGCTGAGGGAAATTTCTATGCGACTACTGACCTGGAAGGTGGTATTCCTCGTCGCTATCACGTCAATCCGTAGGGTCTCGGAGCTGGCGGCTTTGTCTATACAGGCGCCATATATGAGCTTCCACCAGGACAAAGTGGTACTAAGACCATCACCCGAGTTTCTACCAAAAGTAGTCTCGCAGTTTCACATTAATGAGGAAATTGTCTTGCCTTCTTTTTGTCCAGATCCAGTACACAAAAAGGAAAAAATGCTGCACCACCTGGACGTAGTAAGGGCGCTGAGGATCTATGTGAAAAGAACAAAGGAGTTTCGTAAGACCGACACCCTCTTCGTTATTCCGGAGGGGACCCGAAGGGGCTTGGCAGCCTCAAAAGTCACCCTATCGAAATGGATAGGATCCCTGATAACAGAGGTGTATCGCACCTCAGGACGCTCGCCGCCATTTCGGGTGATGGCCCACTCCACACGGGCGGTAGGGGCTTCCTGGGCAGTCCGTCACGGAGCCTCAGCCCTTCAGGTGTGTAAGGCAGCCACCTGGACTTCCTTACATACGTTCTCAAAATTTTATAAGGTCCACACAGTTGCATCATCGGACGCCGCTCTTGGCCAGAAGATCTTGCAGGCGGCGGTCGTTGACCGCACAGCCGAACTTTGAATGCCCACCCAATATATTGTTTTCGGGACTGCTTGTGGACGTCCCATGGTCTAGGCTGTGGCCCCCAATGATACGGACGAGAAACAGATATTTTTGGTATAACGTAAAATCTCTTTCTCGTCGCGTTCGTTGGGGGCCACAGCACCCACCCCTTGTTTATTTAGGCAGTTGCTGGAACTTTCTGTTCTTCGGTCATGGTTTGGCAGAAAATGGCGCCAAAAATATGTTTTTTGGTATGTATAAAACATAGTATGTATAATTTTACTCCCACTGGCTTCCTACTGCTTGCAGACAGACTAATTAGCTGAGTGCCTGCAGGGGGGATATAGCCAGGGGGGGAGGAGCTAACACTTTTTTGCTTAGTGTCGCCTCCTAGGGCAGTGGCTATATCCCATGGTCTAGGCTGTGGCCCCCAATGAACGCGACAAGAAAGAGATTTTACGGTAAGTTATACCAAAAATATCTGTTTCTCCTTAGTTTGGATTTTAATATATACATATATACATCTAATCAAGCGTAGGTGGTGAGAATATACAGCAGAGCTGTATGCAGGCAATCAAACAGACAACCCGTTGGATCAGGTACATCAAGTAGAACAAGAACCGGGCATTCTGGAGGAAGAGGTCACATGGGCCCTGAAACAACTACCAAACAGGAAAGCTCCGGGTGTTGATCACATACCAGCCGAACTGCTTAAACCAGTGTCAGTCAAGATCCTAACCAACCTATGTCAAAAGATCTGGAGCTCCAAATCGTGGCCCAAACACTGGGCAAGATCTGTCTTCATCACACTTCCAAAAAAAGGTGATGCTCAAGAATGTTCCAATTACCACACTATCGCCCTCATACCTCATGTGAGCAAAATTCTTCTAAAGATCATACAAAAACGCATTGTGACAATTGTTGAATGGGAACTACCGGATGTTCAAGCTGGCTTCCGCAAAGGACGCGGCACCAGAGACCAAACCACGAACCTGCGCTGGATCATGGAAAAGACCCAAGAGTATAATAAGGACGTGTACATGTGTTTTATCAACTATAGCAAGGCTTTTGATTGTGTGGAACATGACAAGCTTTGGAAGTGTCTGAAGCAAATGGGCATCCAGAACATATTCAACAGCTTATAAGGTCGCTTTACAACAAGCAAGAAGCAACAGTCAGGACAGCTTATAGAAACATGGATTGGTTGGGAATCGAGAAAGGCATACAGCAAGGCTGCATGCTATCGCCAGTCCTTTTAAATCTGTATGCAGAAACGATCATGAGGCGATGCAATTTGGACAAATTAGAAATCGGAGTCAAAGTCAGTGGCAGAAATGTCAACAACCTTCGATATGCGGATGCCACCACCCTGCTGGCAGAAAGTGAAAGGGACCTGGAATACCTTATATAATGAGTGAAAAGGGAAAGCGAACGCATGGGACTGTACCTCAACAGCAAGAAAACGAAAGTCATGACCACGGTAGGCATCAGTACAGTGAGCATAAAAATTAACAACGAAGAAGTCAAGACGGTCCAAAATTTCATCTACCTTGGATCCAAAATTGATTGCAACAGGCAATCTGGACCCGAGATCAAGAGACGGATTACACTTGGTAGGAATGCAATGCAAGGAGTGGAAAAGATCTGGAAAAGCAGGGATATTAGCATTGCAACAAAAACCAGACTGGCCAATGCAATTGCCTTTCCCATAGCGACGTATGGTTGCGAAAGTTGGATGCTCAGAAAAACAGACGGAAGGAAAATTGATGCGTTTGAGCTATGGTGCTGGAGCAGAATGCTACGGATACCTTGGACCTCCATGACAAGGAACAAGGTAGTGTTAGATCGCGTCAAACCGAGAATATCACTAGAGGGCAAAATCATCAAACAGCGACTCTCTTTTTGGCCACATGATGTGCGCTAACTCACTGGAAACAGTACTGATGCTCGGCAAGGTCAGTGGGGGGAGAAGATCAGGACGACAAAGAACAAGATGGCTAGATACAATCAAGGCCACCACCAACATGTCAATCGCAGAATTGAAAGAAGCGGTCAAAGACAAGAATGCATGGAGAACATTGATCCATGGAGTGACCGAGGGTCGGATGCGACTGAACGGATAATCATCATCATATACATATGCTCACTGAGGACCAGTGGGCATACTCTCCCTGACGTCTCTCCGGATCATCTGGATAAGGACAGGATTTAAGTGTCACCAGCGAACCAGCACCCATAGGTGCTAGCGGGTTATACCTTCACTGGGATTTACCTTCTGGCACCAGGCGAGTCCCTTTCTTTAATGTAAAATGCATAAAGGTAAAGTGCATAAATGCATTAGACGCTACTACCATACAATGCGCTGTTAATTTGCTTCTACTTCTTTGAGTTCATGAAATCTCATTCACCACTTGTTTGCAAATACTTATTCAAATCAATAAATAAATTAGGCAAATCCCCTAAAGAAAGCTGATTTGGGTCAAGGATGTTTATCTTGTAATGCTTGTAAAAGGAGGAATGGTAAAGACCATCCATAGGGACTCTAGTTAGCTCTACCTAGGACCCTGTCATAGAACACTATGGACACTTTTGCACTTTCATTTATTTTTTCTTCACTTGATTGCTAATTTAAATGAAACAACATTCCTAATCATCTATATTAAATATTTCTTACCTGCTGGAGGTGTATGTCATTGCAGTTAACTCCGCTGGAGTTGGCGCTCTTGTCTATTCCCCTGGGTCCAATCTCTCAGCTCATAAAGGATCTGCTCAGGCACTTTGTTATGGCTATGTGACAGATTATCCTCAGGTGTTGGAGACAGAGTGTTGTAATCCCAAGAGTAGTGTGACTGGAGGCCATTGACCCCTTGAAATATATGGAGGAGCTTAGATGTAACGACATGGAAGCAGAATACTCAAAATTCTACGCCACTTGGGCCGTTTGGATAGAGTTCCGAGACTCCCCTTGTCTCACATCTTGGCTGAGGAGTGTATCAATTCCATGAGAGACTTCAGGTGAATGGGTATGGAAATTCAGAGAAATCCAATGAATGAGTTTGGTTTATGGACCCCCATGGCATTTTCCTTCCCTAATCCCTCCAACTGTACCCTCTTTGTGCTTTCTCTTTCTACTTTCTTTGGTTTTCCTTCTTAATATGTATACTGATATTTAGAACTGGACTAAATGGGACAAGAAGAAAGGGGTGACAATTAATGGGCTTTTTCTGGGGGGATCCTACAGCAATACGACTAGGGGAGACCCAATACACAAGGAATTCTTAGGCAAAACACAGGAAATGTTGAAATGTTTATTCTTTTTATATAGAAGCAAAAGAAGGGACGGTAGAATACATCAAATCTAGAAATATTAAATAGGTCTGTGGATAATGTCTCAGTATTTGCAAACTGTTCAACAGTTAATGTGCTATTTTCAAATGTAAGTAATTTACATATAAAAGTTCAATAAAAGCATTTTGAACATAAATATTTCTTACCATTTTACAGCTGTAGAGTCTGCGTAACTCCTTCACCTAGCTGGTTTTGCTGCTGCTTCTGGCATAAATCTGACAGAACACATGTTAGAGCTTGCTGCTGGGATCTGTTATTCTACATGTGTTTTCAGCAGCGCAGCCCCACAGGTGGTGGTTGAGCTGGCTGGGCGTGGATTTCTCCAGCCAGTTAATCCCTCAGGCCTGTTGCTAATATATTTAGTCAGATACCAATTGTACAAAAGAGGAGAGAGGCCTGTAATTGACATCATAGGTAGACCTCAACTATGAGAGACAACATGAGAAAACATCCAGAAAATCACATTATCTGATTTTTAACGAATTTATTTGCAAATTATGGTGGAAAATAAGTATTTGGTCATCTAAAAACAAGCAAGATTTCTGGGTCTCACAGACCTGTAACTTTTCTTTATGAGGCTCCTCTGTCCTCTACTCATTACCTGTAGTAATGGCACCTGTTTGAACTTGTTATCAGTATAAAAGACACCTGTCCACAACCTCAAGCAGTCACACTCCAAACTCCACTATGGTGAAGACCAAAGAGCTGTTGAAGGACACCAGAAACAAAATTGTAGCCTTGCACCAGACTGGGAAGACTGAATCTGCAATAGGCAAGCAACTTGATGTGAAGAAATCACCCGTGGGAGCGATAATTAGAAAATGGAAGAGATACAAGACCACTGATAATCTCCCTCAATCTGGGGCTCCAAGCAAGATCTCATCCCGTGGGGTCAAAATCATCACAAGAACGGTGAGCAAAAATCCCAGAACCACACGGGGGAACCAAGGGAATGACCTGCAGAGAGCTGGGACCAATGTAACAAAGGCTACCATCAGTAACACACTACGCCGCCAGGGACTCAGATCCTGCAGTGCCAGACGTGTCCCCCTGCTGAAGCCAGTACATGTCTGGGCCGACTGAAGTTTGCTAGAGAGCATTTGGATGATCCAGAAGAGTATTGGGAGAATGTCATATGGTCAAATGAAACCAAAGTAGAACTGTTTGGCAGAAACACAACTCGTCGTCTTTATAGGAGAAAGAATGCTGAGTTGCATTCAAAGAACACCATACCTACTGTGAAGCATGGGGGTGGCAACATCATGCTTTGGGGCTGTTTCTCTGCAAAGGGACCAGGACGACTGATCCGTATACATGAAATAATGAATGGGGCCATGTATCATGAGATTTTGAGTGCAAACCTCCTTCCATCAGCAAGGGCACTGAAGATGAAACGTGGCTGGGTATTTCAGCATGATAATGATCCCAAGCACACCGCCAGGCCAACGAAGGAGTGGCTTCGTAAGAAGCATTTTAAGGTCCTGGAGTGGCCTAGCCAGTCTCCAGATCTCAACCCTATAGAAAACCTTTGGAGGGAGTTGAAAGTCTGTGTTGCCCAGTGACAGCCCCGAAACATCACTGCTCTTGAGATCTGCATTGAGGAATGGGCCAAGATACCAGCAACAGTGCGTGCCAACCTTGTGAGGACTTACAGAAGACGTTTGACCTCTGTCATTGCCAATGAAGGATATATAACAAAGTATTGAGATGAACTTTTGATATTGAACAAATACTTATTTTCCACCATAATTTGTAAATAAATTCGTTAAAAATCAGAAAATGTGATTTTCTGGATGTGTTTTCTCATGTTGTCTCTCATAGTTGAGGTCTACCTATGATGTCAATTACAGGCCTTTCTCATCTTTTTAAGTGGGAGAACTTGTACAATTGGTATCTGACTAAATACTTTTTTTCCCCACCGCGTGTGTGTGTATGTATATATATATATATATATATATATATATATATATATATATATATATATATATATATATATATATATATACATGTTCCTGGGTGTCTCTGTAACGTTTTGTATGTGTAGTGTGAACTGTATCTTGCTGGCGGTCCTTTATCATCTAGAACTAGGTAGATCCCTAGGTTCCAGAGCAGAGTCGTCCCTGTTGGGACAATCGCCCCACATTGTAGTCAGGTTTCCCGAGGTTATTTGCTTTGTTATTGTAGGGAGCTGCAAGACAACGAGGACCCGTGAAGTGGGCTCGCAGGCTTAGGTATCTTGGCTAAAATACAAACTAATACCTCTATTCCTTCTCAGTGGCAGGTTATATCGGAGGGAGAGGAGAAGAAGGCAGAGCTCTTATCTCCCTCTGAAGAGGTGATGCTGCACTGCTGTGCTGTGTCTCTGACACATGCTGTCTGCCATGGTTTCACTTTCCCAGCACCTCTTTCACCACCACTGCCATGCTGGTCTGTGCCAGAGACACATGTTTCCAGCGGTCTTCTCTCTCCTCTGGAGTTTTTCTCACCACCGCTGCTGCCCTGCCAGACTGTGTCTGGGACACATGTTCCCAGCTATCTCTTCTCTCCCTCTTCTCCACTTTCACATCTGCTGCCCTGCAGCGCTGAGCTGGAGACACATTTTGCTGGCATTTCTCTCCTCTCACCACTGCTGCTCTGGGACTCAAAGAATTCAGTCAGTCTCCGTGGGAATGCCTTTCTGGGCATGCTGATGTGCAGGAGGATGTAAATAGAGCCAGGCAGGAACATGTACTTTTTTTGGTCACTGGATTAAGTCGCTCCTCAGGAATTTTAGAAGGAGCTGATATACTAAGCTTCCATTCAGCTTGGCTTCCAAACCATACCCCCTGTATTGTATGCTTGTGCGTGTTTTGAGCGTTCGTCAGTTGTTGGTTTATGTCTGTCCGCGAGTATGAAGTCCGTTTCGCAGTTCCGCTGTTCAGTCTGCTTTCCCCAGTTTGTGGCTGTGAATGGCGTAACGTTTATGTCTGTTTCTCAGTTATGTCCACTGTTTTTGAGTCCCATTCGCAGTTCTGCAGTTCACGTGCCGGTAAGACGCTACAGAATGTTCATGTCCCAGAATGATGTAACAACATGGCTCCTGGCTTCATCTGTTCTTTCTTTCCCTTCTCTCTATGTAGGAGTGTGTGAAACCCTGTAGAAGTTATCTGTGATTAAATCCACATGAAAAGCTGCACATGACTTCACAGATTTTAGTGCGGAATGACCATCTACACTTGGACTTAATGATAAACATAAAACCCACCAAATCCAACAACTGAGCCATCTTTTGTAATCTTCAATATTTACTCCTCCCCAGAATTAGGGCCCTTTTACACAGGCTGATAAATTGTTCAGACTCGTACATCCAGCGAGAATGTGGAGGATTGTCCTTCAGCCTAAATGCGTGCACCGACCGAATGACGAACGAGAATTTGTTTGATTCTCATTCATTGTTCAATTTATGTATACAGGTAATTGTTCATCGCAATTAATAAAAAGCAAACAAAAAGTCGTATGTACTCAACCAATAAAAGCCACAGGTTGTCCCGCAAAAAACGAGCTCGCACACAACTATGTCAATGGAAAGATAAAGTTATGGTGCCCAGAAGGTGGCGACAGAAAATATATAAATATTTGTTCAAAAGATATTTCACTTAAGGACCAATCACTGTACATTTATGGCGCTTGGTCCTGGGCTTTAATCCCGCCCAGTAGCAGAAAT